>NC_067476.1:91081256-91323756 GCF_947179515.1 Apodemus sylvaticus | reverse complement strand
AACTTGTACAGGAGCCTCAGAAGCAAGCCTTACTAATAGAATATAAAATAGAAAAGAGACAAGATAGGAGAAATGGATACCGCACTCAAAATAAACATTAAATCTAAATTACTGGTACAATACATCCAGAAAATCTGGGATAACATGAAAAGATAAAATCTTAAAATAATAGGAATAGAGGAAGAAGATACCCAGGTTAAAAGCATAGAAAATATCTTCAATATAATTATAGAAGAAATTTTCCCTAACCTGAAGAAGGGTATTGTATATCAAGTTACAAAAAGCATATAGAACACCAAGTAGACATGACCAGGAAAGAAAGTCCCCTTGGTACTTAATAATCCAAAAAGCAAATGTAATCTTGGATTAAAGATCCAAGATAAAAGACCAAGTAACTTATAAAGACAGACCTATTGAATAGCAACCGACTCCACAATGTTGACTCTAAAAGCCAGAAGAGCCTGAATAGGTGCTCCACAGACTCTGAGAGACCATAGATATCAGCCTATGCCACTATATTCAGCAGAACTTCAATCTCAAAAGATGGAAAAAAAACCATACAGTTCATAATAAAACCACATTTAAGCAATATCTGTCTATGTATTTAGCCCTACAGAAAGCACTAGACAAATAGCCCATACTGTTGCCCAGATTTTTCTCCAGGAACTGATGACAACAAGGCTGTTGCTGAAGACAGGATCTACACAACCCATTGAACATTGAAAAGTAATTCTGGTACCTACATTAGAGCCTTCACCTCTGTGTTCCAGCATCTTTGGTATAGTAAGGTACCACACAATCAAATCAAGTCAAACACAAGCAAAGAGGAAGTATATACACCAAACCAACCATAAACCCTTTGATTTATAGTGGTATTCTGAATGCAAAATATGAAAGTACAATTGTGGCATGAAATTTGTAGGAGCAACCAACCAATATCTGACTTGATGGAAGGTCCACACAATGGGATAACATTTTCTTAGTGTTTGATGTGGGAGTGGCCAGCTCACTGCTGATTAGTTTTAGCCTGCTGTTGGCAGAGCCTTTCCTGAGCACGTGGTTCTGGCTTAGCAAACTAGACATAGTGACACAGCAGTCAGCAATAATCTTCTATGGTCATTCTATCTGTTTCTGCCTTGGCTTTGACTTAAAATATAATATAAAATAAGCACTTTACCCTCCATTCCCACCAAGTTGCATTTGACCATGGTGTTTATTACAGCAACAGAGAAGGAAATTTGGGTATCAAGTGATTGGGGATTATTTCAAGTTGACTCTTAAACTTACCCTCATAGTCCCTATGCAGTTTACTATACTAATGATAGTAATTGAAAAGTAATTATTATAAAGGCATATTATTTAAGTTAGAGATCACAAGTATGTCCAATTAGGAGCATCAGAAAATACAATATTTGAAAATAATACTCATTTGTTGGCTTAGATTGTCCCAAATACCTATTTTAATAAGGATTCTTAAACTTCAACCTCCCTTCTAGCCTCCCACCCACTAGAGGTAGTAGAAAAGAAAGGTTAATAGGAAATGGAGGTTGTGGCCCTGTTTAGAAATAGTCCTTTGGGGTCTATTCTAATCTTTGTTGTCAGCAGTCCAGTCCTCTAACAAAGTACCAACCCTAATGAACAGCTGAAGTCCACTTGGTAATTACTACTTACAAATCATCAGTGGTAGTTCTGTCTAGAAGAAACTGTGAGGCTCCACCAATTAGCATGAGTTCAAGTAAGTTGCCAGTAGATGATATAATATCATGAGAAACTCTTCGGTGAGTTAGCTTCTAAGACATCACAACAGAAGTCACCACAAACAAAGTTCAGCAACACGATATAAGGCGAGCCAATACAAGACCTTCGTCAGTGAAGGCTAGCAAGGCAGAGCAAGGAGGAGCAGGATGGACCAATGGCAGTGCCTCTTCCCACTCTGTGGAGTCATATTTCTATTCTTTCTAAACATCTGCATTCTCTTATGTGTCTGCTTCAGCAAAATAACTTTTCACCCGTGTCTGCTTCAGCAAAACATCCTTTCACCTGTCTGCATCAGCAAAACATCATATGATATAATTGACTTTTCAAAGATACTTACTTCATTTATGAATGACTTTTTTATTGTTTTTAGGACTTAGGTATTAATATAAATTTTATGAAGAGGCATGGAGTATAATGGTCATCTGACTTGGTCTTTATCCCTGTACTGCTATTGTTGATGTAACTTTTAAAAATGTTACTTCATTTGTGCATATTGTAATTTGGAAAACGAATACTTTGGAACCATATCCAAAGGCCTTTACAACAGCAACAGATTATAAGTTTTATAGTAGATTTTATAAATGGTCTGAATATCTGAAACACTTTCTATTTCTCTGTGTGCTCTTGTTTGTGTTTTGGGGAGCAGACTTTGTCTTCTGGTTCAGTGAAACTATTGTGCAATAGCTGCAGACATGCTGTTTGTGTCAAATGAAGGAGTATTGAGTCCGTGGTGCCTTCCTTGGATTGTGTTGAATCAGCAGCTCTCTCTTGGAGACCATGTATTCATATTACGAAGGTTGTGCATGTACCATCCTATTTTTTGAATTGCATAAATTCTTCACTTACATTTCATATGTTATACCCTTTCCCAGTTTCCTCCCTCCTGAAAACCCCTAACCCATTCTCCCACCCCCTGCCTCCAAGAATATACCCCTCCACCCATCCTATTCCCAATACCCCCCCCCCTCAATTTCCTGCACTGGGGGCATCTATTGAGCCTTCATAGGACCAAGGACCTCTCCTCCTACTGATGCCTGACAAGGCATTCCTCTGCCACACTTTTGGCTAGAACCAACCCCTTGATTGATGGTTTAGTCCCTAGGAGCCCTGGGGGAGGTTCTGGTTGGCCAACATCTTCATTCTTCCCATGGGGCTACAAACCCCTTCAGTTCCTCCAGTCCACCCTCCAACTCTTCCACTGAGGACCCCACGCTCAGTACAATGGTTGGCTACTACTATCTGCCTCTGTATCTGTAAGGCTCTGGCAGGGCCCCTCTGGAAACAATCATAACAGGCTCCTTTCAGTATGCTCTTCTTTTTCATCCATAGTGGTGTTGTGGTTTGGTGACTGTTTATAGGAGGAATACCCAGGTGGGGCAGTCTCCAGATGGCCTTTCCTTCAGTCTCTGCTCCATACTTTTTCTCCATAATTGCTCCTGTGAGTATTTTGTTCCCTTTCTCAGAGAAACCAAAACACCCCCACTTTGGTCTTCCTTCTTCTTGAGATTCCTGTGGTCTGTGAATTGTAACTTGTTTATTTTGAACTTTTGGGCTAGTATCAACTTATCAGTGAGTGCCTACCATTTGTGTTCTTTTGTGATTGGGTTACCTCACTCAGGATGACACTTTCTAGTTCCATCTATTTACCTAAGATTTTTATGAGATCATTGTGTTTAATAGCTAAATAGTACTCCATTGTGTATATATACCACAATTTCTGTATCCATTACTCTGTTGAAGGACATTCCTGATCTCTCCAAAACTTTTATTATGAAGGGATGCTGAATTTTGTCAAAAGCCCTTTCAGCATCTAATGAAATGTTTATGTGGGTTTTGTCTTTGAGTTTGTTTATGTAGTGGATTACATTGATGGATTTCTGTATGTTGAACCATCTTTGCATCCCTGATTTGAAGCCTACTTCATTATGGTGAATTATTGTTTTGATGCATCATTTGATTCAGTTAGCCGGAATTTTGTTGAGTATTTTTGCATCAATATTCATAAGGGAAATTAGTCTAAAGTTCTCTTTTTTTCTTTGTTCTTTGTTTGGTTTATGTATAAGCATTTTTTGTGGCTTCATAGAATGAACTGTGTAGTGTTCCTTGAGTTTCTATTTTGTGGAATAGTTCAAAGAGTATCACTATTAGCTCTTGTTTGAAGATCTCAATAGAATTCGCCACTAAACCCATCTGGTCCTGGGCTTTTTTTGTTGGGAGACTAGTAACAACTGCTTCTATTTCCTCAGGACTTATGGGACTATTTAGATTGTTTATCTGATCCTGTTTTAACATTGGCACCTGGTATGTATCTAGAAAATTGTCCATTTCATTGAATTTTCAAATTTTGTTGACTATAAGCACTTATAGTAGGATCTGATGATTTTTTGAATTTCCACAATTTCTGCTGTTATGTCTCCCTTTTCATTTCTGATTTTATTAATTTGGGTAGTACATGTGTGCCCTCTGGTTATTCTGGCTAAGGGTTTATCTATCTTGTTGATTTTCTCCAAGAATTAGCCCCTGGTTTTGTTGATTCTTTGTATAGGTCTTTTTGTTTCTATTTGGTTGATTGCGTCCCTGAGTTCGATTATTTCCTGCCATCTACTCCTCTTCTATGTATTTGCTTCTTTTTGTTCTATTGCTTTCAGCTGTGTTGTCAAGCTCATAATGTAAGCTATCTCCATTTTCTTTTTGGAGGCACTTAGAGCTATCAGTTTTCCTCTTAGTACTTCTTTCATTGTGTCCCATAGGTTTTGGTATGATGTGTCCTCATTTTCATTAAATGACTTCTAAAGTCTTTAATTTCTGTCTTTATGTCTTCCTTGACCAAGCTATCATTGAGTAGAGCATTGTTCAGCTTCCATGTGTATTTGTGTTTTCCATCGTTTTTGTTTGAACTTAAGAACAACCTTAGGCCTTGGTGATCTGATAGGGTGCATGGCATTATTTCAATATTCCTGTATCTGTTGAGGCCTCTTTTGTGACGAATTATATAGTCAATTTTGGACAAGGTACCATGAGGGGCTAAGAAGAACGTATTTTCTTTTGCTTTATGATGGAATGTTCTATAAATATCTGTTAGATCCATTTGGTCCATAACTTCAGTTAGTTTCACTGTGTCTCTGTTTAGTTTCTGTTTCCACGATTTGTCCATTGTTGAGAGTGGGTGTTGAAGTCTCCCACTATTACTGTGTGGGGTGCAATGTGTGCTTTGAGCTTTAGCAAATTTTCTTTTATGAATGTGGGTGCCCTTGCATTTGGAGCATAGATGTTCAGAATTGAGAGTTCTTCTTGGTACATTTTTCCTTTGACCAGTATGAAGTGTACCTCCTTATCTTTTTTTGACAACTTTTAGCTGAAAGACAATTTTTATCAGATATAAGAATGGGCACTCCAGCTTGTTTTTTGGGACCATTTGCTTGGAAAATTGTTTTCCAACCTTTGACTCTGAGGTAGTGACTGTCTTTGTCACTGAGGTAGGTTTCTTGTATTCAGCCAAGTGTTGGGTCCTGTTTCTGGATACAGTTTGCTACTCTATGTCTTTTTATTGGGGAACTGAGACCATTGTTGTTAAGAGATATTAAGGCAAAGTGATTGTTGCTTCCTGTTATTTTCATTGTTAAAAGTAGAATTTTGCTTGTGTGCCTACCTTCCTTTGGGTTTGTTGAAAGAAGATTATTGATTTTCCTAGGGTTTAGTTTACCACCTTATGTTGATATTTACCACCCATTATCCTTTGTAGAGCTGGGTTTGTGGAAAGATATCGTGTAAATTTGGTTTTGTTGTGGAATGTCTTGTTTTCTCCATCTATGTTAATTGCAAGTTTTGCTGGGTACAGTATCCTGGGCTGACATTTATGTTCTCTTAGGGTCTGTATGACATCTGCCCAGGATCGTTTAACTTTCATAATTTCTGGTGAGAAGTCTGTTGTAATTATGATAGGTCTGCCTTTAGATGTTACTTGATCTTTTTCCCTTACTACTTTTAATATTCTTTCTTTGTTTAGCGTGGTTAGTGTTTTGATTATTATGTGTCAAGAGGAGTTTTTGTTCTGGTCCAGTGTGTTTGGAGTTCTGTAGGCTTCTTCTATGTTCATTGGCATTTCTTTGTTTAGGTTAGGGGAGTTTTCTTCTATAATTTTGTTGAAGATATTTACTGGCCCTTTAAGTTGTAAATCCGCGCTCTCTTCTTATATAATCCTTAGGTTTGGTCTTCTCATTGTGTCCTTGATTTCCTGGATGTTTTTGGGTTACAAGCTTTTTGCATTTTGCATATTCTTTGACTGTAGAGTCAATGTTTTCTATGGTATCGTCAGTACCTGAGATTCTTCTATCTCTTATTTTCTGTTGTCGATGCTTGCATCTATGACTCCTGAATTCTTTCCAAGGTTTTCTATCTCCAGAGACATCTTTGTGATTTCGTTATTGTTTCTACTTCCATTTTTAGATCCTGGATAGTTTTGTTCAGTTCCTTCACTTGTTTGTTTATGTTTTCCTGAAAATCTTTAAGGGAATTTTGTGTTTCCTCTTTAAGGGCTTCTAGCTCTTTCCCCATGTTCGCCTGTGTTTCTTTAAGGGATTTTTGTGTTTCCTCTTTAAGGGCTTCTACCTGTTGACCCATGTTCTCCTGTATTTCTTTAAGGGAGTTATTTATGTCCTTCTTGAAGTCCTCTATCAGCATCATGAGATGTGATTTAAATCCAGCTCCTGCTTTTCTGATGTGTTGGGGTATCCAGGATATGCTGTTTTGGGAGAACTGGGTTCTTAAGGTGCCAGGTTGCCTTGGTTTCTGTTGTTAATGATCTTGTGTTTGCCTTTTGCCATCTAGTTATCTCTTGTGTTAGCTGGTTTTGCTGCTTCTGACTGTGGCTTATCTGTCCTGCAAGCCTGAGTAGGTATACTCCTGGGATTCCTGTTCTCTCTGTGCACACAGGTATGTAGGCACTCCCGGGAATCCAGTTCTCATGTGCTCCCAGACCTTTCTACACTCCAAATTTCCTGAGTGTGGCTGGTTCTCTAGGAAGTATCAGGAGAGGGTGTCTTCACTATAGTCATACCATCCTGTTCTTCCAGGATTTTTGACTGAGTATATTTGTTCAGTTGAGATAACTTGTCACTATTTTATCTGGAGGCCTTATTGACTTTAATGTGTAATCAGGAGTATGACAAAAATGGAAATATTCCTGGAAGGGATAAAGTACTGTCCTTTTATGGCATTTAATTTAGATAGACAGGCATGGTTGAATGTGTGTGTGCACCTTTCGTCATCATATAGTTATTGAGAGCTTAGTAATAGCTGGATCTTTTTTTTTTTTTTTTTTACTTAACTCATATTCTTGCACATCAGCATTTGTCCAATAACATCCAGATTTATGGGGTAATTTAATTTTTTATCTATTTATTTTTGCTGTTGCTCTTTTGCTTTTGCCTTCTCCTTTGCAGCCATGAGTAATTTTTGAAGAATTTAAAGGTAAGGAATGAATGACCTGGTTAAATATTCATTTTCATATGCTACTTATATAACAGAAGTTGGTTTTATTTTTCAATCCTTTTCTTTTCTGGAATCAAACTCAGTCATGAGGTGGACAGCTTGATGAAAAGTGCATTCCCATCCGAGCCAGTTCACTTGCTTGTGACTTCAAGTTTTGAAATCAAGAGACAATCATGGTAGATATTTGTCTGATATGCACAGTAATCACTGTCCTATAAAGTTCATGAGTATCTCATTATAACCCATAAACATTCACCATCATTATAGGTGAATTAAATGCATTTATACTGTGAATAATGCTGATTGACTTTAGATTTAATTGTTTTTTTCTTCCATTTCCTTCATCAATAGAGACTACGACTCATACAGAATTTAGACCATTTATTTTGTGGCTGTGCATTTGTGTTTTCCAGGGTTTCCATTACTCTTTTATATCACTTGTTAAGCACCAGTGGCATTCCCAGGTTCTTTCATTAGACACAACTCAAACACATTTTCATAATCTCCCTTGTGAACTTTTTTGAGGTAGATAAAGGAAAGTACAGTATGGTGTGTGGGTTAGAACTATGGGGGAAGGATTCTGTTTTTCAGTGGCTTCTTTGGTAGGAAAGCAAGGCTGAGAATCATAAGCAACCATATTTCAAGTAGACTCCTAAACATAAAGTAGTCTACAGTTGGATAAAATGAGTATGGCACAAGGGACTAAGAGCTTTCCCCCCTCTCAGCTACTTGTCGACATAGCCTCTTGTGCTTAGTTACCTTTCTGCAAGTTACCTGGTTTTCTAGTTGTGGTACAAATTAGTAGTTTAATTGAGAATCCTTGATTAGATTTGGAAAAATAAATTTTCTTTTCAATAATTAGCCTGTCTTTCCTTTCTGTATTTCCAGGCATGTATCCTTCATTTAAATTCAGGCAGAAAAATCTACCATTTCCCACGTGAATGTTTATTTCTCTATTTTTTTCTTGCTAAAAATAATTCTATTGCATAAAAACATAATCATTGCTTTTTTATGTTTGTTCATAAGCAAAATCAAGTGCACTGAGCCTAATGTGGTCAGTGAAGATGATCCTGCCATTTTTAAATATGATAAAAATTTTTAAAAGTTAAGATTTTATTATACCAGTGTGTGTACACATGCGCTCATATGCTATGGCATGCGTATGGGAGCTCAGAGGACAAATTTTGTCGAATGAGTTCTCCCCTTTCACCTTTTCTTGGATTTCAAGAATTATCTTAAGTTGCCTTAGCTATTGCAATGATAAGGGATTTATCTGCAGAACATCCCACTAGCCTCACTATTAAAACGTTTTATAGAATCATCGTTGGCTAATTTTAAAAAATTATTGTTTTAAAAGATTGTCTCAGTGGTACTATTTTATACCATGTTACCTGAAGCAATCAGAAAGATCACCTTCAAAAAAATGAATGCTATTAAATGTAGCATAGTGGGACTAAATATTTAAGTTAGGTGGCCTCTATATTATGGAGCAGGATACTTGATTTCAAAGAACAATAAAAGAATTGGTCATTTATCTGCAGATTTAAACAAGGTCTCTTTTTTTGGCTTCATTTATAAAATAAAATGTATAATAAAGATTAGCATTTCCTAAAGTGTACAGGCTCTCTGAAGTATATTTTGTTTTCGTCTCTTTCCTAGAATAAATACTCCCACCATGGAAATCACTGAAAAGCATTGTTTTTCTTCTTGGATCTCCTAGTAGAGAAGCCAGAGTTGTTAAAATAAAACCTCTTTTTTTATTCTGTAAAGGTCATGCGAAAAGATATGGTCTTGAAATAGAACACTGTAATACCGGTCACATAACTCATTTAAATTGTTCTGTGTAATTATATCACAATTATATGCATGGGTGGTATGTCTTATTAAGTTACTTTTCTTCTATATTAAATGTATATTATTTTGTGAGAAAAATTACGTATCTCACAAAATCCAATTTATACTTGTTCTTTACATTACCCTGTGTTCAATAACTAAGAAATAGCATTTTCTTTTGTCATATTCTTAAAAATCACTCAATTATATCAATTGTATGAATTGGCATAATCATGTCAGTTAATTAATTTTAATGCTTTTTCCCCCTTGCTGTACTAAAGATCAAAGTCAGTTCTCATGCTGCTAAGCAAAGGTTTTTCATTGGATCTATATCCTTATTGGCTCAGTTGCCCTTAAACTTATCTAGTGGGAAGTTATCCTGTGAGAGTTTTATAAATTACAATTGAGTTTTTATTTTCCCAAGAAAGGGGTTTTCCAAGGATCTTCATATTCACTTTGGTGCTGTGTATGGAACATTCCAGTGTCTCCTTTAATCTCTGATATATGACTTGGTTGTTCGTAAGGGAATCCTGAAAACTTCTGTCAGAGCTTATATTGTGCTGGTAAGATAGCACTGTTGCCACTGATGCTTGCTGTAGAGGCCCAGTGTCTTGTGTACAGTTCCCGAGACCCATGTAGTGGGAGAAGAGAAACTGTTTCATGTAGTTTTCCTCTGGCCTCCACATATGTTCAGTAGCACTTACCATTCACACCTCACCATGTATGTAAAGACACAAAAATACATAAAAATAAATCGATGATATATGGATAGAGAGATGGAGAAGCTTTCACTCTGTCTCTTTGCTGAGGTATGTATTGTAACCTGTTGAGAACTGCTTGGACTCAACACTCTGCATTAATATTTATCCCATAAGGGTTGTCACACTTGATGAGAAGCTGCGTTTTTAACCCTGTGCTCATCTTCTTATTCAAATGATAAGACTTTCTCAGATAATAATGCATATAGAACTTAATTACAGTTTCCAAGTCCTGCCAAATTAAAAACTTGAATTGGTGATAAGTTTAAAACCATGTCATAAAGAATGCATAATCACTGGGGGCATTGCTTAAAATTAATTAACATTGGATTAAAATTAAGATAAAGTTATGATGTGAGAATACACCAATGTTGTAAGTTTTTTTTTTTAAACACTATCTTAACATATTTAGGATATCTCTTGGAGTAGCTGGGTTTGAAATGGTGTTTAAATGGTACAAAGCAGCTCCAGATTGGTTTAGAAAAAATGCCTTAAGTGGCAGGAAATGGGTTACCCTGTCCTTGGGGGTGGGTGTTATGATTCAAGTACAACATTACAAGGCCATTTCCAATTCACTATAGCCACTTAAGTCCAGGTCCTGAAGTTTATTATTAGGGGGATATTTTGAAAACATGAGAGCTTAGATTGTAATAGTAGAAGTTTGGTGAGAGATTGGCAAATGTGGAAGCTTGTAAAAAATTTTTTATGAACACATCATGATTTGTGTTCTGCAGGAATGTATTCCTTAATTTCTTTTTACCATAGTTACGTTTGTATGTTTCCTTCCAATATTGATTTTGGTCAAACAGTGTAATTAATTAAATATTTGTGTAAATGTATGACTTTGATCAATAAATCAAAATTCCCATGTTATCTCTCAGCTTTCTTACTGTGAGGAAAACAGCTGTCCTGCCACTAGGATCTTGGGACTTTGGGAAAAGCCCTCCCATATGTGATTTGTTAGTTTCTTTCTGTGTATTGGTGGTGATGAACCATCTTGAACCTAGAGGGACTTGTGGACTCTAGGTGAATGCTCTATTACTGAGTTGTACCTTCAGTAATGTACAGTAGAGAGTTCCTCCTAAGTCTGCATCTGCCATCCATGGGGGAAATGTCAATTTTTTTTTTTTAATTTCAATTGAGCTACATGAATACAGCTGTAGCCCAAACTGACTGCAACCATGTGACAGTCATGTTACAATCATTTGATTAAGTTGCTTCTTAGTTCCTGATTCATACAAATACTGAGGTAATAACATCATAGTTTTAATATATAAATCTTAAAATAAGAATTTAAAAAAGTAATATATAGTCAATGCAAAGTAAAATTTCAACTAAAATGACTATAATAAAGGAATGGATGTGTTATTATGAGAGTTGCTAACAAGACATTCAATTTAATATGTGTATATTGGAAAGTCTTATGTGCCAAGAGTCAAGGAAAAGGAAGAATAATTTTGTTGAAAGGAATAACATATAAAATGACCTCATTGTGGAAAAGGTGGGGTACTTTTGAGGAATTGAAAGACAACTGTGGTTTAAATGAAGATAGCATAGAAGAAAGAAGGTCAGAGTATGTTACACCTGAGGTCACATTTATTTACTGAAGAGTGTGAACTGGAGTAGTAGCCCTGTTCTTTTAATGGCAAGAGAAAGGATGCAAAAGAACCTGAGTGTGGGGAGGAGATGGGTATGGAGAGAGAATGCTATTTCATTTAAGGTACTTTGGGTCTAGTTATTCATTAGATGGATGGGGACCTTTTTGTTTTTTAACTTATTTTACTTTGTATTTTGTTGGGGATATTATCTCCTATATTGCGTTGGACACCATTTTATCTTTTCAGATACCCAAGTTAGCATTTCAGGGGTCACTTAGATACATAAGTACATACATAAGACCTAGATGATAAATCTGAACCTGAGACAGAGTTGTCAGTGTGGATTTTTTGTTGTTGTTGTTTTAACACTTGTGAGATGTTCCTTTAGGAACCTTTGGCTACAAGAGCATAGTCTATTGAAGCAAAAATATTTCAAAATAACACATATTATTTATCATATTTCTTGAAGACAAAGAGAAATTTTAATTCTCAACAGTAATATTTAATGCTGCTGTTATTCCTCCTTAACCTCTGTCTTTATTAAATGCTGATTTTCTTCTTTCCTTCCCTCTCTCCCTCCTCTGTACCTATTCATTTCCCCAAGACCCTCCTAATGATATTACCCCTACTCACATCTAATCATTCTCCTTTTATTCATTATTCTGTGTTAATTGTAATTGGCACAACTGTGCCTACATTAACAACATTGGGATTTCCTAGTTGTGGAGGATAGTCTAGTTGTTAGGAGCCCATAGCCTTGTACTTCTGATGACTTCAGGACAAACAGTAAGAGCACACTGCCAATAGGGGACAGTGATGGTTCTTGTCATATAACTGAATTGACTTTTTTTTCTTCTCATTTAGTTGATAAAATCATGTCCTGGCCATTATAACTGGGGAGGGTAAGCTTATTTGAGATATTACAATCTGTTTTTTACATTGGTCCACAGCAGGTTTCCTTGCAAAACCTTTACTGACATTTCAGTTCCAAGTTTAGTTCTTCTGTAGCAGGACCTGATATGCTATTATCATCTTTCCTACTGCTGTGATAATTTAATTGAATGTGGTGCCTAATGCACTCCAACCTCTAGAAGCCTGGGAGGCAAGCTAAACACTGTGTCTCCAGTAAGTACTGCTTACTGTTTAAGTAATGGGACTCAGTAAATACTTTGTAATTAATCCAGACAGGTATTCTCATTAGGCTCATTATGTTGCATTTGTATATACCAACATTTCTTGCTTAGCGTATTGTCAAAATATATAGACGTGCTCATTAGCAAATAACATAAAAATCTCTAGATCCTTCTCTGAAGTTGTGACTCTGAACTCTGTATTGCTTAATATGTATAAAAACCTGGGAGGAGGGCATAAAATATCTGTGGGACTGCAGAGTGCTTGTACTATATCAGACTGATGTGTCTAAAATGTTTTTACTGAACCATGGTTCTTGTGAGTCTGTAGCTCTACTGATGGCTATGAAAACTAAGGCACCTTTTGAACTCGTATATACTGCTTTTGTCAAAGGGGACAACCATTTTGTGTCATATGTTTTGAGTGATAATCATATCAATGATTAGTCATACCACTGATTTTGATTATTTTGCCTGCCTTTATTGCCATCTCTTTTTTCCACTTTCATTTCTCTACCCTTTTATTTTGCACTAAATTAAACTGGAAAATTATCTCATTTTTTTAAAAAAAGTCTTCGACTTCCAAAAAAGTTATATGAAATATAAAGGAAATAATGTATTCTTATCTAGTCTTCAATACATTTTAGTATTACCCAAATGTTAAGAAGGTTTTGTGATTTTGAACCTGATATTATGGTATCTTTATTTTGCTTTAAAAAATTAAAAATGATATGTTTTAATGATAATACTGCTAGGCAACATAGAAATGTCCAAAATGATAGCGTGGCTTATATCCCTCTTGTAACATAAGCAACTCAGAGGATATAAAGATAATTCATATCAAGAAATAATCCTGCCCGTGTCAACTTATGAGCACTTCTCTATGCTTGGTATGACTTCCAAAAATAATTTAGAATTTTATGTTTGCCATAGAACTAAGAAGATTAATGTGGTATTATTATTTTTTATCAAGATTGTTAGGCATACATAGACGTTCATGCAAGCAGAATACTCATAAAAATAAAACAATTAAATAACTAAACATAACGAGAATGTCAGCTACTAGGCTTGATTTTAAATGTCTTTTATTTCATTAATTTTTAATTTTATATTACAAAATTTATATAAGTAAATTGATTTCCACACTGTAAAAGAAATTTTAAGTCTACTTTTTTTCAATAGGTAATTGGCCCTTCAAAAGATTATAATTTATTTATTTGAATGCAAAGATATAATGTAATATAACATGTTATAAAATGATAATTCATAGTATAATTCTTAAATATCCTTAACCAGAAACAATTTTCATTTGAATATGTTGTATTTTTTTTTATTCAATATATTTTTATTTACATTTCAAATGTTTTCCCCTTTTCTGGCCCCCCACTCGCCAAAAGTCTCATAAGCCCCCTTTCCTCCCCCTGTTCTCCCACCCACCCCTTCCCACTTCCCTGTTTTGGTTTTGCCCTATACTGCTACACTGAGTCTTTCCAGAACAAAGGGCTGCTCCTCTGTTCTTCTTGTACCTCATTTGATGTGTGGATTATGTTTTGGGTATTCCAGTTTTCTAGATTAATATCCACTTATTAGTGAGTGCATACCATGTTTGATCTTTTGAGATTGGGATACCTCACTTAGTATGATGTTCTCCAACTCCATCCATTTGCCTAAGAATTTCATGAATTCATTGTTTCTAATGGATGAATAGTACTCCATTGTGTATATATACCACATTTTTTGCATCCATTCTTCCGTTGGGGGACATCTGGGTTCTTTCCAGCTTCTGGCTACTACAGATAGGGCTGCTATGAACATAGTGGAGCATGTGTTCTTATTGCATGCCGGGGAATCCTCTGGGTTTATGCCTAGGAGTGGTATAGCAGGGTCCTCCGGAAGTGTCATGCCCAGATTTCTGAGGAACCGCCAGACTGATTTCCAAAGTGTTTGCACCATCTTGCAATCCCACCAGCAGTGGAGGAGTGTTCCTCTTTCTCCACATCCTCTCCAACACCTGCTGATTCCTGATTTTTTGACCTTAGCCATTCTGACTGGTGTGAGGTGAAATTTTAGGCTTGTTTTGATTGGCATTTCCCTAATGATTAATGATGTTGAACATTCCTTAAGGTGCTTCTCAGCCCTCTGAAGTTCTTCATGTGAAAATTCTTTGTTTAGCTTTGTACCCCACTTTTTAAAAGGGTAATTTGGTTCTCTGGGTTCTACCTTCTTGAATTCTTTATATATATTAGATATTAGCCCTCTGTCAGATTTGTGGTTGGTGAAGATCCATTTCCAATCTGTTGGTTGACATTTTGTCCTTTTGACAGTGTCCTTTGCCTTACAGAAACTTTGTAGTTTTATGAGATCCAATTTGTCAATTCTTGATCTTAGAGCATAAGCTATTGGTGTTTTGTTCAGGAACTTTTCCCCTGTGCCCGTGTCCTCAAGGGTCTTCCCTAGTTTCTTTTCTATTAGTTTCAGTGTGTCAGGTTTTAAGTGGAGGTCCTTGATCCACTTGGAATTGAGCTTAGTACAAGAAGATAAGAATGGATCGATTTGCATTCTTCTGCATGCTGACCTCCAGTTGAACCAGCACCATTTGTTGAAAAGGCTATCTTTTTTCCACTGGATGTTTTCAGCCCCTTTGTCGAGGATCAAGTGGCCATAGGTGTGTGGGTTCATTTCTGGATCTTCAGTCCTGTTCCATTGATCCGCCTGCCTGTCACTGTACCAATACCATGCAGTTTTTAACACTATTGCTCTGTAGTATTGCTTGAGGTCAGGGATACTGATTCTCCCAGAATTTTTTTTTTTTTGTATTTTTAATAATGATTTTGTCTCTTGGTTTGGCTGTGCTATTGAAGAGTATGCTCATTAGCATATTTGTCTTTTTATGAAATGTACCTTCCAAAAATAGTCTCAGGACATATAAAATTACATTATTTGAATATTTTGTGTTAACCATGCCTCTCAGTGGGATCTTCTAGATAATCCAGTATGTTAAGACTGTGTTTGGATTCTCCAACACATTTTATTTCTGAAAAAAAAAAGAATTATTTTTATTTTCCTTTTAGGAAGTAAACTTCTATTTTCCTCTCTGTCTGTCTCTGTCTCTGTCTGTCTTTCTGTGTCTCTCTGTGTCTCTGTCTTTTTCTGTGTATCTGTCTTTGTTTCTCTGTCTCTGTCACTCTCTGTCTCTCTTTCTGTATCTATCTAATCTCTTTAACCCAAAGTACTTTGGAACCTCAAAGAATAATTTTCTATTTATCTTTTTGCTCTTAAGTGAGTTAGATGGAATCACATTTTATAGTAAAAGTAGGTATTGGTAAAAAGGAGGGATTAGGGGAGATTCAGCTCTGAATGGGTGAGGCCAATACAGCGATTATGGGAGGAAAGATAAATAAATATCACTAAGGATGTTAGGAAAAGCCATAGGGAAACATTTGTTTGAGTAAAATACATATATAATGTATATGCTAATGTATGTGTATACACACACACAAAAAAATAGGAAAAGATTGAATTAAGTTACACCACTTGGAGTGATAATCCTCCCCATAGGAGCTATAGACTATCTTAAAAGCAAAATCAAAAATGAAACAATTCACTGCCAGAATGGGTAACTACCCTTTGAGTAGTGTTACAAGAGTAAAAGTGATTCCCCAAATAATATAATCTATTTCCTTTGCCCTATTTTGCCTTCCAGAACATTAAGGTAAGACACTATTGCTGAAGCCTCCAGGGACTCTTTGACATAGGACTAGGGGGAATCCAGCTGTAATTGTCTTGGAAGGCTTCTCCCTGAAGATTACTCATAGTATTGAGTAGTGCTATTCATGATGCCAAAGGAGAAAAGGCAAGCAACAGTCTCCCCAGTTGTTAAGCGCATGAAACAAAACAATTATCAGCATTGCAGGATATCTCCAAAGGTGCACTAGTGGCACATTTATCTTTGAGATAACCAAGATCTAGTGGGACTTAAAGCCCATTCAGTAGGAAAGAATTCATGTCTAGTACTGTAAAATTAGTCCACTCCTATTGTTGAAGATGCCATGGATCCTAGAAGACAATATACTATAGCCATTTTCTTAAAGGAGTATAATTTTTATACACATACTAAATAACATTTTACGTATAGAGAGCTATAGATTTCAGCCCTCTTCAAAAGCGCTTCTTTTTCCAGAATACAGAGACCATTGCAGATCTACCACTGGTCAAAATGCAAACAATAGTTGATAATGATGTACACAACCCTAATTGATACAACTACAACACAAACCTATACCTAAAGCTCAAGGAATTTTGCAAGGGGTGGTGAAATGATTGAAAGAGTCAGAGGATTAGGGAATCTACTGTTAGATATGTTTTTCTGAATATGACAAGGGAGCTACAGTCATGAAATCTCAACAATATAGTTACCTAAACCAGGACTGTATAAATATACCAGTTAGCCTGGTAATATGGATGGGAGGAGAGTAATCTTACAAGGCTCTACTCTTAGATGAAGAGTTACAGTTAATTAATTGATACTAGGAATGGGAGAATAAGTTTTCTCCTAGTCCAACATATTATCTAATCTCTAGTAGTCATCTCTAAACACTCTCACATATGAACAAAACCAAATGGACTGAGCAGGATACACAGACACACAAACACACAGGCATTCCCCCCCCTCACACACACACACATAGATGCATGTACACACAAATGTATGTTACAAGGAAGAAGAGGTCATGAATGTGGGAGAAAGTAAGACGACTTGGAGGGGGAAGTGCAAGTGATGGAAATGATATATCTATGGCGCGCTTGTATGGAATTATAAAAGGAAAACAAAACCAATGACTTCAAAACAAGTGTCAAACCTCCTAGTTATTGGCTGGAATTTTTAATATAGTTTCTTTTAAGGAGCCATTTAAAATCCTTAAATTAATTCTAAAGTGGTAATTGTGGATAACACTGAAAAATAAATTAAATGTGAAATCAATATGTGAAAGTTTTTAGGTGATAGTTTTAGGGTTTTGTTCATGCTTAAATTTTGTTTCCACTGCTATTTAAAGAGCTATTTTTATTTTACTATTTTTAATATGATGACTAGGTAACATTAAATGAGCCCTTTAATGATTATTATTTATATCTTCTATATAATTTTAAAACAGCTCATAGTTTTATAGATATACTTGCAAAACTTATTTCTAATCTTTTGCAAGCTTTTGTTGTTTTGTTAACAAATCTAACTTCTCAAGCTATTTCTGACTGATGAAACTTTCTGGAAAGTTGTTTCATATCCTCCTGGTCATCTAAATTTATCACAGGGCTTTAACTAAGAAGGCTGGTGAACTGTCTTTCCTTTTGATCTTGTGTCCTGGCGGGTGCTTGGATATTTCTTGTGTAGGAAAAGTTTTGGTGGATGAGTCAGTGCACTGAGTCATAGGCAGCATGAAGCCTCTAGTGTTCTATACTGACTAATTGGAAACAGTTTCAAAATTAATTAAGGCACAGTTGTCAGCTCAGTGTTACTGATTGACATCCTACCAAAGTATTTTGTCTTTGGCAACTTGCTTAATTGTTCTTTGAAATTTAGTGTTTTGTTTTGCTTCATGAATTTTAAAAAATATGCTGAGTAGACCTATGCGTGCCATAGCGCGTGTCTTTAGTGCGATTTATAAAACCTACATTGTTTGCTTTGACTGTTTGGTGCTGCTTTCTTTCTTTCTTTCTTTCTTTCTTTCTTTCTTTCTTTCTTTCTTTCTTTCTTTCTTTCTTTCTTTCTTTCTTTCTTTCTTTCTTTCTTCCTTAAAATATACTCAATTCAATTCACTTTCTTTTTATCTTGGTAATTTGTCAGTCTGTAAGAGAAGTCGAGTTTATAAAATAATAGTATACTGATTTGTCTTAGAAGAGCCCACTCTCCCAACTGTCACTATCTTATTTAATTCGAGAATAAAATGGATTACTATGACTCCTTTACATTGTAGACATTTGATATAATAAAGTCATTAAAATAACACAAGGTATTTCTTCATTGGCATTTCATTGTTTGATGGATAGTATTTTATTTACATACAAGGTTTTGTAAATGAATTAAGTAGCAACAGTAGGAAGATATTTTGGCTGAAAAAAAGCACACACCTTCTGGCAAGATGATAAAATATTAGAGCGAGTTACTGAGGAAAATATGAGCAAAGAGGAAAAACCTCACAAATCAGTGCCTAGGGTTTTTCAGATGCTTTGTACACTGTTTCTCTAGTTCTTCTCATTATCTTTCAGGGATAGAAATTATGTGCACCATATAAGATGTAGTACTTGACTCCTAGCAAGTTAATAATGTAACATTCCAACCATATGTGCTTAAACACTGTTAGCAGTCTATTATAGCACTTAGCATGTTGTTCAATCCAATTCGCAGCATTTTATCAGAAAAAAGCTTTGGAAAAACATTTGCTCTTGCAATACATTATAATAAGATTAATTCTTCTCCTCCCTCTCTCCTCCTCCTCCTCAATCTTTTTGCCCCCCAACTCTCTCTTTTGTGTTGGACATCAGAGAATCAAAGGCCTTGGGAATCCTATTTTATTCTTCCACCAAGCCTTATCCCTAGCCTGCCTGCCTGCCTGCCTGTCCGCCCACCTGCTGATCCATCTACCCCTCCATCTGTCTATCCATCCGTCTGTCTGTTTCCAAATGTACTCTTTATTTACCTTCTGCCTCTCTATTCTTTATGGTAGAATTACAGCTGTGTGCAACCTTCCTTCCTTTGAACTATAATCACCTTGTATTCATTCTCAAATTTTTTGAATTAGTCATTTGAAATTGAGATATATTTTCTAATTATGACATAAAACAAATTAATTGGTAGGCAGTATCTTTTCTTATGGCAGTTAAGATTAATGCAGGAACAGATTTTCCTTTTCAGCTTTTTCTCTACTACCTCTTTATAATAGTTTTAAGTTATAGAATAGCCTTAATTAAATTCTGTATTATTTATCTTTAATTTCTTCTATTGTATCTTGGTATATAGTTTTCCTTCATTTACTAGCAAAATTGCTATGTTCCAAACTTACTAAATAGATATGCTGGCTAGATTTATTTTACCTTGATACAAGCCAGACTCATCTGAGAGGAAGGAACTTCCATTGAGAAAAATGCTTTAAGAGATTGGCATATAGGCAAATTTGTAGGGCTTTTTAAAAAAAAATTAGTGATGGATGTGTGAGAGTTTAGCCCATTGGTGGTGCCACCTCTGTGCTGGTGGTCTTGGATGCTATAAGAAAGCCAAATGAGAAGGCATGGAAGACTAGTCTATAAGCAGCATTCCTCTATGGGTTCGGAACGAACCCTTGCTTCCACATTCCTGCCATTTTTGAGTTCCTGCCCTGGATTTTTTGATGTTGAATTATGATATAGAATCATAGGTGAAATAAATATTGTCCTCCCCAAGTTACTTTTGTTCATGGTGTTTTATCACTGCTGTAGGAATCCTACCATATCAAATATACTTGGTCTCTGGTATCCTTTTTTTCACGCCCCCTTTCCCCTTTCCCCTTTCCCCTTTCCCTTTTCCCCTTTCCCCTTTCCCCTTTCCCCTTTCATTTCTTGATAGTGAGCAATTTGAGAATTTTGTATAAAATACAAATTGCAAGGGAAAAATCATTGATTTCAAGCATATTATGACATTTAAAGATCAGAATATTATGGAAACCTTATTTCCATGATTTATACTGATAACTTGCAAAGGTATAATGATTTTTATTTTGAAGACTGTGAAGAAAGAGGGAACTAGCGTTTTATACTGTTTTTCATCTTCTACCCCCTGGCCCTTCTCTCTCTGCCACCTTTATTCTACCTTCCCCTGAAAATTTAGGCTCTGTTACCAGTTGTATGTTTTGACAGTATTACTTATTCAAGTTTGTAATAATCAAACATGACTGCTCCAATTTTTTTAAATTTTATAATGATGCTGCTTTTTCAATATTTTAAATATGCTTTTCTAACCCCACAAAGAAACCTTCCTAAGTTTTTGGCCGTTTATACCTAAAGTACCCTCTTTTGCAAGTCTTTCTGTTCTTACTGTAAGACTTAATTATTTTCTTAAATCCCAAAGGACTGTAGAAATAGTGATTTTATTGTCTATTTTTCTTTTCTTTTCTTTTTTTTTTTTTTAATTTTTTTACTTCTTGTATAAGATGCATGTATCTGTGATTTCGGCTGATAGGAGTTAGTCCTGTGTGCACCTTCTTGAGTTTGTCTATTGTCCCTACTATTTAAGTGGCCATCAAGGAACTTAAAGGTTTTTTAAGGACACTGTCATCTCAGGCAAATTTATGAGCTCATGATTAATTAGATTCTTGTCACATAAAGGGGATTTACAAGATGTTATACTGAAGAAAAACTTAAAGAAAATGAGATTAGAAGTGGAATTGGTACCAGATTAGGTAGCAGCTCAACTGTTAGACCAGCACTGTTACACTAAGACAGCATTTGAGAATAATTTGCTTTAATTTCTAAATAAAATTGAATTGTTCATGTAGCTTTGTATTTTACTGCCAGCATCAAGAACAGTAGAGTTCAGTTTCTTTTCTGACATATTAGCTGTTGCATTTTGTGGGAAAATATTTTAGTTGAGTTAATTTGGCATTATTTGTACTGAGATGACAATATGATAAATTCTAGAGTCTGTGTCTGGTGTGGTGTGGTGTGTGTGTATGTGTGTGTGTGTGTGTGTGTTTGTGCCAATCTGTCTCTGTCACTCTGTGTACGTGTTTGTCTCTCTGTCTCTGTCTCACTCTAAGTCTCTCTGTTTCTGTGTGTATCTGTCTGTCTGTCTCTTTCTCTCTCTCTCTCTCTCTCTCTCTCTCTCTCTCTCTCTCTCTCTCTCTCTCTCTCTCGTGTGTGTGTGTGTGTGTGTGTGTGTGTAGGTGGTTGTTAAAATACCAAATCTTCAGCAGCCCCACCATCTTAGATGAGTCATCATATAAGCACCAGCATGGCCATTTTATAGTTTACCACTTCTAAACTGAAAGTTAAGAAACCAGGAGTCTAGTCCCAACTCTTGACTTTGCAGACAACCTTTCTTTGAGGGATACAATTGCTTTATAGGCTGAATGACTTATTTATATCCAAAAATTATTAAAAGATATGTGTTTGAATATAAAATATATAATTTATCAAGGTTAGGCTTGGGATGGTTCTGAGTCTATAACATAAACTCACAATTTATTGGCAAAGAAAAACAGGAACTTACTATGTGTCTAAGCATAGAAGCCACGCATCTCAGTATGAGAGTCAAACAGGAGCAAGTAAGATAGTTTAATATTAGAGCTAAACAAAAGGACACAGGCTGGGCTTCTGTACTACAGGAGGTAGTAGGAGGAACCTTATAAGGAAAATGTGTGCAAGCTGAAAGGGAGATCTGCTTGTGAAGATGAGCTCTTTTGTGTAGAGCCACCTGGGACAGACTTTGCTCTACCAGGTATCATATCCATAGTCTCCTCCCTCTGTGAAAGGATATTTCTTAATCAGGAGAGGTGCTATGAGGCAGACTAGCCCATGCTGTGCCCTCGAGTAGACCTACACACTTTTCTTCCACTAAAAGGCAGGTTTTTTTTCTTTTTTTTTTTAATGTTTAAAATATTTTTTTTATTCGATATAATTTATTTACATTTCAAATGATTTCCCCTTTTCTAGCCCCCCCCTCCCCGAAAGTCCCGTAAGCCCCCTTCTCTTCCCCTGTCCTCCCTCCCACCCCTTCCCAGTTCCCCGTTCTGGTTTTGCCAAATACTGTTTCACTGAGTCTTTCCAGAACCAGGGACCACTCCTGCTTTCTTCTTGTATCTCATTTGATGTGTGGATTATGTTTTGGGTATTCCAGTTTTCTAGGTTAATAACCACTTATTAGTGAGTGCATACCATGATTCACCTTTTGAGTCTGGGTTACCTCACTTAGTATGATGTTCTCTAGCTCCATCCATTTGCCTAAGAATTTCATGAATTCATTGTTTCTAATGGCTGAATAGTACTCCATTGTGTAGATATACCACATTTTTTGTATCCACTCTTCTGTTGAGGGATACCTGGGTTCTTTCCAGCATCTGGCAATTATAAATAGGGCTGCTATGAACATAGTAGAGCATGTATCCTTATTACATGGTGGGGAATCCTCTGGGTATATGCCCAGGAGTGGTATAGCAGGATCTGCTGGAAGTGAGTTGCCCAGTTTTCGGAGGAACCGCCAGACTGCTTTCCAGAGTGGTTGTACCAATTTGCAACCCCACCAGCAGTGGAGGAGTGTTCCTCTTTCTCCGCACCCTCTCCAACACCTGCTGTCTCCTGAATTTTTAATCTTAGCCATTCTGACTGGTGTAAGATGAAATCTTAGGGTTGTTTTGATTTGCATTTCCCTAATGACTAATGAAGTTGAGCATTTTTTAAGATGCTTCTCCTCCGCCATCCGAAGTTCTTCAGGTGAGAATTCTTTGTTTAACTCTGTACCCCATTTTTTAATAGGGTTGTTTGGTTTTCTGGAGTCTAACTTCTTGAGTTCTTTATATATATTGGATATTAGCCCTCTATCTGATGTAGGATTGGTGAAGATCTTTTCCCAATTTGTTGGTTGCCGATCTGTCCTCTTGATGGTGTCCTTTGCCTTACAGAAACTCTGTAACCTTATGAGGTCCCATTTGTCAATTCTTGCTCTTAGAGCATACGCTATTGGTGTTCTGTTCAGAAACTTTCTCCCTGTACCGATGTCCTCAAGGGTCTTCCCCAGTTTCTTTTCTATTAGCTTCAGAGTGTCTGGCTTTATGTGGAGGTCCTTGATCCATTTGGATTTGAGCTTAGTACAAGGAGACAAGGATGGATCAATTCGAATTCTTCTGCATGCTGACCTCCAGTTGAACCAGCACCATTTGTTGAAAAGGCTATCTTTTTTCCATTGGATGTTTTCAGCCTCTTTGTCGAGGATCAAGTGGCCATAGGTGTGTGGGTTCATTTCTGGATCTTCAATCCTGTTCCATTGATCCTCCTGCCTGTCACTGTACCAATACCATGCAGTTTTTAACACTATTGCTCTGTAGTATTGCTTGAGGTCAGGGATACTGATTCCCCCAGATTTTCTTTTGTTGCTGAGAATAGTTTTAGCTATCCTGGGTTTTTTGTTGTTCCAGATGAATTTGATAATTGCTCTTTCTAACTCTGTGAAGAATTGAGTTGGGATTTTGATGGGTATTGCATTGAATCTGTATAGTGCTTTAGGCAAAATGACCATTTTAACTATATTGATTCTACCGATCCATGAGCATGGGAGGTTTTCCCATTTTTTGAGGTCTTCTTCCATTTGTGTTTGCTGATGACTCCAAGTTCTCTGAAGTCTCGAAATATGCCAAAAAAAAAAAAAAAATTGTCAGTGTGATTCCCATGCTGGCTTATGGAGAGCATAAGTAGGAGCATTGACTTTACCTCACTGCATTGTTTGTAATGGATTTCCCAAACTGAATTGGTATATGTCTTTCTGGGGTTTATATACATCTAATTGGGCAATTGGTTTCTGTATAGAAGAACCAATAGCTTATGCTCTAAGATCAAGAATTGACAAATGGGACCTCATAAAATTGCAAAGTTTCTGTAAGGCAGAGGACACCATTGAAAGGACAAAATGGCAACCAACAAATTGGGAAAATATCTTCACCAACCTTTCATCTGACAGAGGTCTAATATCCAGTATATATAAAGAACTCAAGAAGCTAGACCCCAGAAAACCAAAAAACCCTATTAAAAATGTGTTACAGAGCTAAACAAAGAATTTTCACCTGAAAACTTTGGATGGCTGAGAAGCACCTTAAGAAATGTTCAACATCATTAGTCATTAGGGAAATGAAAATCAAAACAACCCTGAGATTTCACCTCACGCAAGTCAGAATGGCTAAGATTAAAAACTCAGGAGACAGCAGGTGTTGGTGAGGATGTGGAGAAAGAGGAACACTCCTCCACTGCTGGTAGGATTGCAAGCTGGTACAACCACTCTGGAAATCAGTCTGGCGGTTCCTCAGAAAACTGGGCAAGACACTTCCAGAGGACCCTACTATACCACTCCTGTGCATATACCCAGAGGATTCCCCGGCATGCAATAAGGACACGTGCTCCACTGTGTTCATAACAGCCTTATTTATAATAGCCAGAAGCTGGAAAGAACCCAGATGCCCCTCAAAGGAGGAATGGATACAGAAAATGTGGTATATTTACACAATGGAATATTACTCAGCAATTAAAACCAATGAATTCATGAAATTCATAGGCAAATGGTTGGAACTAGAAAATATCATACTAAGTGAGGTAACTAATTCACAAAAGAACACACATGGAATGCAGTCACTGATAAGTAGATATTAGCCTAGAAGCTCAGAATACCCAAAACACAACCCACATATCAAATCATTCCCAAGAAGAAGGAAGGAGAGGGGCTAGGTTCTGGAAAGGCTTGATGCAGCAGGGATTGCCAGGACAGAGGAATAGGAGGGGGTTGACTGGGGAACTGGCAGAGGGAAGAGGACTTATGGGACTTAGTGGGAGGGGGAACCGGGAAAGGGAAAATCATTTGGAATGTAAACAAAGAATATAGAAAATAAATAAAAAATAAAAAAATAAAAAAATTCAGAGTAACAAAACAGTGAGTAGATAGTATTTAAAAACATTGACATTTTTTCCAATTTGTTCAATAGAGAAAACTGAGAGACAAGAAAACATCTATGAATTGCTATGCAATAGAAACTACATGTTGCTACCTCAAGGCAGATAACACATACTGATGGAGTAACTGGGTAGCATTTGCTGACTTTTATACTGGACATGGGGCCATTATAGTGTCCTTACTTTCACACAATGCATAGACTAGAGATCTGAGACTTATGCAGGGTGCATCTCTCAGGGAGACAGTCCTGGCCAGATTGGAGTTGGAAGATCGCTCCCTGTGCTTCCCCACTTACAGTCTTCCACAGCACCCTCCCTGCTTGATTGCCTGACAAGTCCTGAGGCCAGTTTAAAGATACTTTCCAAAATGATATAGGACTGTCCTTTGGCTAGGTCTCTGTTGTACTTAACTGTTCCCTTTCTTCTCTTTCCTCTTGTTGCATGTCATCATATATATAAAATTTAATGGCATTGGACTGCTCGGGTCCAGACACAGGTTTGTGTTGAGGCTATTAGGAGAACAAAAGGATTGACTTGATGTCTTCACACTAACAGGTTTTCCTTGGGTAAGCACAAATAAGCTTATCCTTATTTTGTATTACTATAAAGGGAAGGCAGTAGACAAATCTAAAAGGGAGGATGCAGAGACCATTATGTTAAAAAGGGTAGCATGTTTTTTAATAAAGGGAAACTCCTCCTGAATGTATGCTTTTTAAGAGCAGAGGAAGGTAGTCAGAAGTCTCTAATAAGTCATTTCATTCTATAAAATGGAGATACATTCTTATTACTGCTAGTTATTAGTAATTGGAATCCTATTAGGCTGGGGATTTTGAAAAAAAAATCAGTTATTTCTGTTTATTTGAATTGTGAGTCTAATTTTCTTCTCCTATAGGTCTTTATCATAGGTAGTCCTGATGATAACCTGACCCTTTAAGTGCTGTGGTTCTCAACCTTCCTAATGCCATAACCCTTTTAATATAGTTCTTTATGTTGTGTGACCCCTGACCATAAAATTGTTTTGTTGCTATTTCATAACCCTAATTTTGCTCCTGTTATGAATCACAGTGTATATACCTGATTTGCAGGATATCTGATATGAGACCCCATGTAAAAGGGTCGATCAACCCCCAGGTTGAGAGCTACTGCTTTACATGTTCATATACTGTGTTTCTTGAGAGGATAATCAGCCTTTGCAAACCACTGCCAGAAAGGTTTTCCCACTTGAAGTTTCTAACTGCAGTTGATTAAAAGGAGGAATTTCCCATCTGTTCAGGTGGAAGAACAGTAATCAAAAAAATAGATAACAGGAGAATATTCCCTTTCTGAGACATGCTTTTTTTGGATAAAAGGTTTTTATTGAAATGAATTGTTTTCTTTTGACATATTTGAACCTGATGTTTAATTTTAATTTTTTATTATATTCAACACAATATACATGTTTATAACAATCATAAAAATAATGGACATTTTATTAAATGAACATAAAAAGATAAAGTGTTTTTGTTTGTTCATTCGTTTGGTTTTTAGTAGAGCTTAAAATCTTGGCTTTTACTGTATTAGAAACCCCCAAATAAGAACAATTTTTAGACATTGGAGCTCATTGTAATAAGGCTGTGTGTCAATGTCCCTCCCATCACGAAAGGATTTTACCTCCATAGGAGCTGTCTTAGTCAGGGTTTCTATTCCTGCACAAACATCATGACCAAGAAGCAAGTTGGGGAGGAAAGGGTTTATTCAGCTTACACTTCCACATTGCAGTTCATCACTAAAGGAAGTCAGGACTGGAACTCAAGCAGATTAGGAAGCAGGAGCTGATTCAGAGGCCATGGAGGGATGTTTCTTACTGGCTTGCTTCCCCTGGCATATTCAGCCTGCTGTCTTATAGAACCCAAGACTACCAACCCAGGGATGGCACCACCCACAAGGGGCCCTCCCAGCTTGATCACTAATTGAGAAAATGCCCCACAGCTGGATCTCATGGAGGCACTTCCCCAACTGAAACTCCTTTCTCTGTGATCTCTCCAGCCTGTGTCAGGTTGACACACAAAACCAGCCAGTACAGGAGCTAAGCTAAGAGTTGACAGTTCTGCTGCGCCAAGGAATGAATTGTAGGCCTAATTATTTGGATACAGATTTTCTGCTATCAAAATTATTTGACTTGAGTGATTGTCATCATTCTCAGCCCACAGGGAACAGGTTACATTTATATAAAAATGGTGAGTGTGGTGTGAATTAAGATGGACCTGATGTTTAAAACAAACATTTGGTCCTGAGACAAATCCAAATCCATAGCTCTAAATATATTGTATGTAATTTTCACAATTGGTTGTAACTTATTTCAAAACCTTTTGGCCTCTTTTGATTATTGTATAACTTTCCTCTTCTGTATCTTCTTGATATTTTCTTTCTCTTAATATTATTACTTGCAAGGACATTTTAATTGTTTTTTGGGTTTTTTTTTTTTGGTTTTTTTTTTGTTTGTTTTTTGTATTTGATTTTTTTGAGACAGGGTTTCTCTGTGTAGCCCTGGCTGTCCTGGAACTTGGTAG
This sequence comes from Apodemus sylvaticus, assembly GCF_947179515.1. NCBI lineage: Eukaryota > Metazoa > Chordata > Mammalia > Rodentia > Muridae > Apodemus > Apodemus sylvaticus. The sequence goes on along the minus strand of NC_067476.1, from coordinate 91,295,962 downwards.
ACCAGGCTGGCTTCGAACTCAGAAACCCGCCTGCCTCTGCCTCCCAGAGTGCTGGGATTATAGGTGTGTGCCACCACTGCCAGGCGACATTTTAATTGTTATCTTTAAGGACATTTTTCTACTTTCTTGTTTACATATAATATATAATATATAAATGACTTTATTTTTAATTATCTCATTTCTAGCTTAGTAGTTCATGAGTTGTAGGAAAATACTTATGTTTCTATATACCACTAGTCTCTTTCTATGTCTTCAACCTCCTCTTCTGTCAACAATTATTATCCTCATAAGCAATGCTTCTCTGTTATCTAAAGTGTTTTTTCCAAGTTTAGATTTTAAAAATTATTTCTTATTTTCCAAATTGTTTGTAAGAAAGAAATAGGATTCAATTAATTTTAATAAATAAAACTGTATATATTAACTGTTAAGTTTTATGGCTGTCTATCCCTGCATAAATATTGTTTTCTTCCATTACTGGAAATTAAAACTAGAGAATTGCAGATGGTAGGTGAGTACCTTATCACTGAGCTATATCTAGCTCTTCGGATTAATTTTATAATTTGTAAAAGTGAACAAATAGAGAAAGAGGTTGGGGAGAAATATTTTGAAACATGTCATATAAATAGAAACTGCTGAATCTGCTTAGCGTTGTTTGTCTGCACAAGCTTTCAGGGATGACCTCTCGCTGTGAGCTTATTCTCTGTGTTTTGTATTTGAGATTTAACAGAGACTTGTCTGCTTATTCCAACAGGATCAGAACTGAGAACAGAGGCAACAAATATAATTAACAAGGGAGATTAAAGAGGGAGACACGGTTCCATGGTTAAGAGTGCTTTCTTGGCATGTCTCAGAGATGTCTTCCCCCACCTCATGTTTCCTTTCACTCTCATTCTCAGAGATGAAGCAAGGGATGGATGTTTAGGGGCCGTGTAAGAGGGCACTGGGAAGAGGGCTACAGTTGGCATATTGAGTGAATAAAGAAGTAAATGAAATAAATGTGGTCATATATACAAATGTAGTTATTTATGCCTTTATTCTCAGCATTTATAAATTTGAATACAACCCTGATAACATAGTGAGAAAATGTTAAAAAAACAAACCTAAAAGAAAAAAGAGTGTGCCTTCTTGGGCTTGCAGAGGATTTCGGTTTAGTTCCCAGAACTGACATTGGGTACTCAGAATTTCCTGTAACACCAGCTCTAAGAATATTCAATGCCTCTGGCTCTGAAGGCACTTGCAGTCATGTGCACACCGCCACATACATACACAAAAGTAAAAGTAAAATAATTTTATAAAATGAAAGCAGCATAACAGTGAGGTAGATTTCTAGTTGTTTTCAGTACGAATGTCGCATTTTTTAGGATAAACCACTCTGTCCACTTGTTGACCAATTTCTTAATTTTCTTGAGGTTTGTCTCTAATTTGGTACTTTAGTGTGTAAATATTCCCCATTAATTAGGGTCTGGAGGATGCTTTTCTCCCTAATAAGAATAGGACTAGTTTCTTCATTTTCTATTTTGAGTTTCCAAATTTTGTCCTCTTCTTTTAGTAAATGAAACAGAGAACGAGAATGAACTACATGATTTATGTTTCTTCTAACATTAAAATATTATGATTTTTATTATTACCAAACATTTTGTGTAGCTCAGAGAAATCCATCATGGAAAGGCCATGCTTATTCCAACTAAGCTGACTTGATTAAAGAAGTTATATTCATGTAATATCACATCAAAATATGTATATCCATTACAGAGATAAATATCAAAACTTCCAATTTAGTTCCTATTTACACCAGCAGGGTTATACTATTGTTAATGAGAAATTGCTGCTTCTATACCCTACTGCTACAGATGCACATGGTGTGGCTGGCTACCTTGGAAAAGAGCCTGTTAACATGGAGTTTTCTATCACATTTTACAGCAATTCTCCCAGGAATATCTCCAAGGAAAAGGAAGATAGAGCAACAAGGCAAAATTATAGCACATTGATGATTATAGCCATATTAATCATAATTATCAACAGGTGGAAATTCATCAACTGATTCATCAACTGATAAATTGGTGAAGATGTGATAGAATAAAACAATAGATCATTACTGCACCACAGACATCATGGCTGGGTACTTGTCTTGGCACAGATGAACCCTGACATCATTGTGTTAACTAGAAGAAGCCAGTCAGGCCGGGCGGTGGTGGCGCATGCCTGTAATCCCAGCACTCTGGGAGGCAGAGGCAGGTGGATTTCTGAGTTCAAGGCCAGCCTGGTCTATAGAGGGAGTTCCAGAACAGACAGGGCTATACAGAGAAACCCTGTCTCAAAAAAAATCAAATCCAAAAAAAAAAAAAATAAATAAATAAACCCCCCCCAAAACCCCAAAAAAACAAAAAACAAAAACAAACAAAAAAAAAGAAGCTAGTCACCAAAGACCATTTTCAGAGCATGCAAACTAAAAAGAAGTAGAAGTAGATGAGTGAATATCTAGGGATAATGGCCAGTTAAAAGCTGGAGGACAAAAGCTATACATCACAGGTTCTTTCATCAGGTCTGCAAAAATGCTAAGAGCCACAGAAAAATGCATACACATACACAGGCACACACACACACACACACACACACACACACACAAGACATAGGTACATATAACAAGATGCAATGTATTTTATATGGCAGGATGAAACAGGTACATACCACAGTATATTCTATGATGCTCAAACCTTAGCAAGACTATGTAAAATGAGTCTTTGAAATGTAAATACTTAAGAAAATAATCATAATTTCCTAGAAGCAATTAGGGAATCAGAACTAGAATACAAAATACTATAGTAAAGTAGTAACCAGTCACAGGTAGGCGAAAGGAAAATAACTGTAGCCACCGAAAGGAAACCATGAGCAAACAAATTATAGATGAAGTGGTACAAAATTTTGCCTTATTTTAGGGTCATTATTATGGCAATTAACTAGGTTGGGACATAGTATGGTATACTAATGGAGTAGAAAATATTCCTTGTATTTCTGATTTATTACTTCTTGACAGGAGTGTGGGGTGAGAGCTTGAGGCTGCTGCTGTGCGCTGGCTTGGCACTGTGATAGGCAATGTGACAGGTGGACTCAAGGAGAATTTTAGGTCTCAAAAATGCATGATAAGATGGAGTTGATGGACATTGAGAAAGGAGAAATCATTTAAGCAGTAAGATAATTCTGCAAAGAAATCGGGTTCCAGTGATCCAAGCAGACATTAGCAGCAGTGTTATACTTCATGCTCAGTGCACACACCCAATGTTCATGTATATTCTAATTACTTCTTTTACATTTTTTAGATTATTGCCCTTTCCTCTTTCTTGTTAAAAATCTTTCTTATGCTTCTCTTTGCTCTTTTTTTAAAATCCATGGCCTGTTTCAAATTTCTTACATGCATATATGTACATGTATAGATGAAGGTTTATGTATATTCATATATATTTCTAAAAATATATATGTACTCTAATCAGGCCATATGTTTCTTTTTTTAAATTTGATATATTCTTTATTTACATTTCTAATGATTTCCCCTTTCCTGAATCGCCCCCCTCTCTGAAAGTCCCATAAGCCCTCTTCCCTCTCCCTGTTCCCCAATCAACCCCTTTCTGCTTCTCTGTCCTGGTATTCCCCTACACTTTTGCATTGAGCCTTTCCAGGACCAGGGGCTTCTCCTTCATTCTTCTTGGGCATCATTTGATATGTGAATTGTAAATCAAAACAACTCTGAGCCAGACAGTGGTGGCACATGCCTGTAATCCCAGCACTCTGGGAAGCAGAGGCAGGCGGATTTCTTAGTTTGAGGCCAGCCTGGTCTACAGAGAGAGTTCTAGGACAGCCCGTGATACACAGAGAAACCCTGTCTCAAAAAAACAAAAACAAAAACACACACACAAAAAAACAAAACAAAACAACCCTGAGATTTCACCTCACACCAGTCAGAACGACTAAGATCAAAAACTCAGGAGAAAACAGGTGCTGGCATGGATGTGGAGAAGGAGGAACACTCCTCCCTGCTGATGAGATTGCAAGCTGGTACTACCACTGTGGAAATCAGTCTGTGGTTCTTCAGAAAAATGGCATGATACTACCGGAGAACCCCATTATACTACTCCTGGGCATATACCCAGAGGATTCTCCAGCATGTAATAAGGACACATGCTCCACTATGTTCATAGAAGCCCTATTTATAATAGCCAGAAGCTGGAAAGAACCCAGATGTCTGTCAATGGAGGAATGGATATAGAAAATGTGGTATATTTACACTATGGAATACTACTCTGCTATTGAAAACAATGAATTCATGAAATTCTTAGGCAAGTGGGTGGAATTGGAGCATGTCATCCTGAGTGAGGTAACTCAATCACAACAGATTACACATGGTATGCACTCACTGATAAGTTGATATTAGCCCAGAAGCTTGGAATACCCAAGGAAAAAAATTCACATATCGAATGATAGCATATGTTTCTTAAGTGTATGTTTTTAGATTACCTAAACACTACACCAAGAAGTACAGTCAACTAAGGAATGACATAAGTTTTTGTACACATTTAGTGTAAAATTCCTTTAAAATCAGCATCTCCACTTTATAAATAACTAACACATGAATTTCCCATAGTTCATAATTAACTGCTAAGATCTTTTGTTTTGCGGGTGTCGGTGAGAAAGAGTGATGCTGTGCAGGAGTTTGATTGGTGCTCAGAGTTGGGAAGGCCTGGTGTCAGGGTTATATGGCTGTTGCTATTGCAGCTTCCACATCCCTGTAGAGGAAGCCACCAGATTCACTGATCAGGGAGTTATGTAAAAAGGTTAATCAATAAGGACCACTGGGGCTCTAGAAAGCTCCTATATTCTGTTTTTCTATTAACATTTGAACTAGAATTTGCTCTTAGATTTTGAGCATCTGGCAAATGTGCCATTGACATTCTTTTTTTCAAACTTCTATATTTTTACTTCAATGATAATCCAACAAAATTACTATTAAGATTGTTTTAGACACATTCTGTGGATAAGATAAAATAGCTTGACCAGAAGTAAATTTGGTGATGAAAGGATTTATCTTGCTTACACTTTCAAGTTACAGTTTATCACTGAGGGAAGTCAGGGCAAAAACAAAAGGCAGAAACTCAAAGCCAAAAAGCTTGGAGAAATACTGTTTTCTGGCTTACTTACAGGCTCATATTTTTTTTTTTATGCGATTTTTTTTTTTTTTTTGAGACAGGGTTTCTCTGACAGCCCTGGCTGATCTGGAACTCACTCTGTAGACCAGGCTGGCCTCAAACTCAGAAATCCACTCAGAAATCCTGCCTGCCAAGGGCTGGGATTAAAGGCGTGCACTACCACTGTTGGCTTAACATTATTTTAATAAATTCTGATGTTATTCTTGAAGGAAATCTCAGAAATCAGAAATCTCACGATGAAGCTTGTTGAAAACACCAAAAGGAATGCTTTAATCATTAGTTTTAGGTGAAAATTCAGAAATTGCAGAAAAGTTGAGTGTAAAAATGAAGACAAAGCATGGTTTGAACTATGTAGTCAAAGAAGCAACGACTCATCATTTTTGCTTGTGATAATGAGCAAAGAAATATTCATGTGGGTGTTTGATGATTAATAGTTGATGTGTGTTAAATGCTCCAGGGAAAAAAGTTTGGTATAAATTCCAAATATTATTCTTTTATTCCCAGAATGCTGTCAGGCTTCATGGCTGCTTTCCCATGAACCCATCTTCCTGCACCTGTTCCTAGAACTTCTCTGCACAGCAGCATAGCTGTCATTGCCACTGAAATCTGTTCTAAATTTTTCGGGCCTGAGTCTCTTCACATACTGTTATCCTGTCTTATCTAACCTTTTATAGATCCTTTTTAATATAGGATATGGTTTTTATAGAACTGTGGCAGTAGAGAGAGCATACATAATTAAACAGATTTCTACATGTTTAATAGCTTGTTAGATAATTTTCTATTTAAATTTCCATAGAATCGATCGTGCTGAGTGTGTACATGCAACTTATATGCTGAGAGTATACATGCAACATTCTAATCTTAGGTAAACCTCAGTGAGGTGCTGTCATCATCGATTTCATCATTGTTCCCTTCCAGTTATCTGTGAGCCTGGCCTTTGCCCATGCAAGTAGACACCTTCTCAAGCAAATCAACTCCAACTGAACCCATATGCATTCTTTTGTTAAAAGGATTGTAAAGTTAATACAATTTGTAAATTATATTTTACCCTCAGGAGAATTGTTTTTGTTTGTTTTGTGAAAAACTAAGCCAACACTTTTTGCTTTAAAAATAGTAGGATGAAATTCAGCAAAATTAAATATGAACTTAGGCCTTGAAATTTATAAGAAAATACCAACTTCAAAAATTTCATCTATGTAGGTCTTTAAACGTGAATATTAATTACATTTGGAGCTTTCAGAATATATCTGCTAGTTTATCATTCATATTCATATATTGTGATTTGTTATTATGAAGCTGAAACACATTTAAAAAGTGCTGAGCTGTGTATAATTCTTGATACATGAGGAAGTATTTACTGTCAGAATGTCATGATTCTTTCACTGGGAGGTTATAATGAAGAAACACAGAACTGTTCGTCTCAGTAATGACACAGAACGAGTGCAGAAGACCCGGAGCTGGAAGTCCACATACCATAGAATATGCTGACTGAAGTCATGTATGTAGTCGGTCAGTTGACACTGTGATGTAGTTTATGACTTTCAAATTTAGCCAGATATGTCTTTTTTTTTTTAAAAAAAAATTATCGTTTGTTTTATTTATTTACATTTCAAATGTTATCCGCTTTCTCACTTTCCCCTTCTCTATCTCCTTTTCTCTCTCTATTTTTTAATAATAAAATATCAAAAATAAAGATAAAAAATGAAGAACTATAGGCAACTAAGGAACATTGAGAGCAGAAAAACTAATTTTCTATAAGAAAGAACATACCAGTTGGTTAAAAAATAACAAATGGTCAGCCCTGAAAAATATACATAGAAGTAAAATTAAGAATGTATTTAGAAACAGACAGAGAGAGAGAGAGGAGAGAGAGAGAGAGCAAGACACACACACACATACAGAGAGAGAGAGAGAGAGAGAGAGAGAGAGAGAGAGAGGGTGGGGTGAGAGAGGGAAGGAGGAAGAGAGGGAGAGAGACAAATTCTCGTTTCGCATTATATTCCATTCCCACCTCATATGTGTGCTCTTCTTTCACTGTCCAATTTTTATTTAAAGTAAAGAAGAAAATAAACAAATATCAATATAGTTTAAAAGAATGTCTACCTTAGTATAAAAGTCATTGCAAACCAGTATCTTAAAATAAATTAAAGGCAGGTTATGGCTCATAAGAGCAATAACTAATAGAGCAAACACACCCAAAGGTTTGTACATAGTGCTTTAATTGGGGCACGTTATTTGCAATGGATATTATTTGAAAGTATTCATATAGATAATATTAAATTTTTGTCCAAAAATAACAAAAGAATTGACGCCTGAATTTTTAGATGAGAATAAATATTAGATTGATGATTAAATGTTCACCTTGCACACACACACACATATAATCAGGGAATGCAAATTAAAATGGAAATAAAGTATTCTTGAACAGAAGTATTATACTGTCATTGTAGGGAATGAGCATATATAATACTGCTAATGAAATGTTAAACTGCAACATGTCTCCCAAAGGGTAATTCGCAATGTCCTAAAACTATAAATATCATTTTAAGTAATTAATCACAGTAAAATAATTACATGGATTAATAATTCTCATTACAACTTTGTGAATAACCTCCTAAACCAGAAATAAAATAAGTTTTAAATAGCACCAAATTACTTAAATAGTTCTTGTGTATTCTTATAGCAGAATATGGTGAGGGAAATACTGTGTTTATACATACTATAATGAAAAGTGTTAATAATAAATTTCCATTACAGAATTCTGGCCTAAGAATAGTGAATGCATTTACCTATATGATTAGACGTACTAGCCTAATCCTAAACAATCAAACATACTATTAGTAAAGATTAGTCTTAATAAAATGTTTGGACAGGCACATGAAAAGAAAACAGAACCAAACTGGGGAGTCTCTAAGCCAAATTACTTTCATTTGGGTAAAAATTTATGAAACAAGTAACTTCAATTACTCTTGCCTTCCTTCCTCAGTTTGCAAGGACTTAAGACTCTGTGATGGCAAATTATGACTGTCAACTTGATAGGATTTCAAATCACTGAGGAAATTTCTGGGTAGGCCAGTGAGGTATTATCTACATTAGGTTAAGTGAAGTGGGAATATTCAACCTTAGTGAGGGTAGAACCACAAATTGGCTGGGGTCCTAAACTGATTAAGGAGAAATCAAACAGAGCAGAGGGATTTATCATTTTTTGTTTCATGAATACCTCAAGCTCTTGCTGCCATGTCTCCCCACTGTGACAGACTGCAGCTTCAGACTGTGAGCTAAAACAAACCCTTCGTAAGTTAAGATGCTTCTTGGTAAGTCAACTCAAACCAAACCAGACTCAAATCTACTATGTTGAGTGTTGGATTCTTGAAATGGCGGGAGTGGTTCAGTCAGTAAAGTGGATGCTGAGGGCAATTAATGACCTGACTTGGATGCCCGGCCCTCACATAAAATGTGCATGTTTTCTGGGACCTGTAAACCTATAACAGGTTTGGAGAGATACAGGCCTATTGCCAGCGCTCTATGGTCATCAGTCTAGGCAGTCCCAGAGAGTCAATTTCAGGAAGAGATCCTGTCATGTCATAAGATAGAAAGTGATGAAGAAGAATGGTGGTGGTCCCAATCTCCTCAATACATGATCATCTCTCTGTGTATATATACAAACACACCTAGAAAATGAGTCAGAATCATGACATTTATCACTACATTTCTTTAACTCCCTCCAATGTGCTTGCCATATGTTGATAAAAATTTATAAACCTTTTTTGTGATTTGAAAAAGCAGCTCTTATCACTATTGCTCTGTAGTAATGTTTGAGGTCTGGGATACTGATTCCCCCAGAAGTTCTTTTACTGTTGAGAATAGTTTTAGCTATCCTGGGTTTTTTGTTATTCTAGATGAATTTGAGAATTGCTCTTTCTAGCTCTATGAAGAACTGAGTTGAGATTTTGATGGGGATTGCATTTAATCTGTAGAATGCTTTTGGCAAGATGGCCATTTTCACTATATTAATCCTGCCAATACACGAGCATGGAAGATTTTTCCATTTTCTGAGGTCTTCTTCGATTTCCTTCTTCAGAGATCTGAAGTTCTTGTCATATAGGCCTTTCACTTGTTTGGATAGAGTCACACCAAGATACTTTATACTGTATGTGGCTATATTGAAGGGTGTCATTTCCCTAACTTCTTTCTCAGCCTGCTTATCCTTTGAGTATATGAGGGCTACTGATTTGCTTGAGTAGATTTTCTAACCAGCCACTTTGCTGAAATTGTTTATCAGCTGTAGGAGTTCTCTGGTGGAGAGGTTTTTGGGTCACTTAAGTAGACTATCATGTTTTCTGCAAATAGTGATAATTTGATTTCTTCCTTTCCAATTTGTATCCCCTTGACCTCCTTATGTTGTCTAATTGCTCCAGCTATAACTTAAAGTACTATATTGAAAAGATATGGAGAGAGAGGACAGCCTTTTCTAGTCGCTAATTTTAGTGGGATTGCTTCAAGTTTCTCTCCATTTAGTTTGATGTTGGCTACTGGTTTCCTGTATATTGCTTTAATGATGTTTAGGTATGGGCCTTGAATTCCTGTTCTTTCCAGCACTTTTAGCATAAAAGGATGCTGGATTTTGTCAAATGCTTTTTCTGCATCTACTGAGATGATCATATGGTTTTTTTCTTTGAGTTTGTTTATGTAGTGGATAGCATTGATGGATTTTCTTATATTGAACCATCCCTGCATCCCTGGGATAAAGCCTACTTGATCATGGTGGATGATCGTTTTGATGTGTTCTTGAATTCGGTTGGCAAGAATTTTATTAAGAATTTCTGCATCGATATTCATAAGAGAAATTGGCCTGAAGTTCTCTTTCTTTGTTGGATCTTTGTGTGGTTTTGGTATCAGCGTAATTGTGGCTTCATAGAACGAGTTGGATAGAGTTCCTTCTGTTTCTATTTTGTGGAATAGTTTGAAGTGTATTGGTGTTAGGTCTTCTATGAAGGTCTGATAGAACTCTGCACTGAAGCCAACTGGTCCTGTGCTTTTTTGGTTGGGAGACTTTCTATGACGCTTTTTATTTCTTCAGGTGTTATGGGACTGTTTAATTGATCTATTTGATCCTGATTTAGTTTTGGTGTTGGATATCTGTCTAGGAAACGGTCCATTTCCTCCAGATTCTCCAGTTGTGTTGAGTATAGGCTTTTGTAGTAGGATCTAATGATTTTTTGAATTTCCTCAGTTTCTGTTGTTATATCTCCTTTTTCATTTCTAAGTTTGTTAATCTGGATACTGTCTGTATGCCCTTTGGTTAGTCTGGCTAAGGGTTTATCTATCTTGTTGATTTTCTCAAAGAACCAGCTCCTGGTTTTGTTGATTCTTTGTATGGTTCTCTTTGTTTCTACTTGATTGATTTCAGCCCTGAGTTTGATGATTTCCTGCCTTCTACTCCTCCTGGGTGAAATAGCTTCTTTTTGTTCCAGGGCTTTCAGGTGTGTCATTAAGCTGTTAGTGTATGCTCTCTCAATTTTGTTTTTGGAGGCACTCAGGGCTATGAGTTTTCCTCTTAGCACTGCTTTCATTGTGTCCCATAGATTTGGTATGTTGTGTCTTCATTTTCATTATGTTCTAAAAAGTCTTTAATTTCTTTCTTTATTTCTTCCTTGACCAAGGTATCATTGAGTAGAATATTGTTCAGTTTCCATGTATATGTAGGTTTTCTGTTGTTTTTGTTGCTATTAAAGACCACTTTTACTCCATAGTGATCTGATAGGAGGCATGGGATTAGTTCGATCTTCTTATATTTGTTGAGGTCTGTCTTGTGACCAATTATATGGTCTGTTTTGGAGAAGGTACCATGAACTGCTGAGAAAAAGGCATATTCTTTTGCCTTAGGATAGAATGTTCTATATATATCTGTTAAATCTAATTGGTCCAAAGCCTCAATTAGTTTCATTATCTCCTTGTTTAGTTTCTGTTTTCCTGATCTGTCCATTGGGGAAAGTGCAGTGTTGAAGTCACCCACAATTATTGTGTTAGGTGCAATGTATGCTTTGAGTTTTAATAAAGTTTCTTTTACGAAAGAGGGTGCCCTTGCATTTGGAGCATAGATGTTCAGGATTGAGAATTCTTCTTGTTGTATGTTTCCTTTGACCAGCAAGAAGTGTCTCCCTCAGAGTCTCTTTTGATGACTTTGGGTTGAAAGTCAATTTCATCTGATATTAAAATGGCTACTCCAGCTTGTTTCCTGAGCCTATTTGCTTGTAAAATTGTCTTCCAGCCTTTTACTCTAAGATAGTGTTTGTCTTTGACCCTGAGGTGTGTTTCCTGTATGCAGCAAAATGTAGGGTCCTGTTTACGTATCCAGTCAGTTAGTCTATGACTTTTTATTGGGGCATTGAGTCCATTGATGTTAAGAGATGTTAAGGAATAGTGATTGTTGCTTCCTGTCATTTTTGATGTTATTTTTTTTAATTTGATTGCTTAACTTCTTTTGGGTTTGATGAAAGGTTACTATCTTGCTTTTTCCAGGGTGAAGTTTCCCTCTTTGTATTGGTGTTTTCCTCCTATTGTCTTTTGTAGGACTGGGTTTGTGGATAGATACTGGGTAAACTTGGTTTTGTCATGGAATATCTTAGTTTCTCCATCTATGGTGATTGAGAGTTTTGCTGGGTATAGTAGTTTTGGCTGGCATTTGTGTTCTCTTAGAGTCTGCATGAGACCTGCCCAGGATCTTCTAGCCTTCATAGTCTCAGGTGAAAAGTCTGCTGTGATTCTGATAGGTCTTCCTTTATATGTTACTTGGCCTTTTTCTCTTACTGCCTTTAATATTCTTTCTTTGTTTAGTACATTTGGTGTTTTGATTATTATGTGACGAGAGGTATTTCTGTTCTGGTCCAGTCTGTTTGGAGTTCTGTAGGCTTCTTGTATATTCATGGGCATCTCTCTCTTTAGGTTAGGGAAGTTTTCTTCCATAATTTTATTGAAGATATTTGCTGGCCTTTTAAGTTGTAAATCTTCACTCTCATCTATGCCTATAATCCTTAGGTTTGGTCTTCTCATTGTGTCCTGGATTTCCTGGATATTTTGGGTTACAAGCTTTTTGCATTTTGCATTTTCTTTAACTGTTGAGTCCATGGTTTCTATGGTATCTTCAGCATCTGAGATTCTTTCTTCTATCTCTTTTATTCTGTTGTTGATATTTGCATCTCTGTCCCCTGATTTCTTCCCAAGGCTTTCTATCTCCAAAGTTGTCTCCCTTTGAGTTTTCTTAGTTGTTTCTACTTCTGATTTTAGATCCTGGATGGTTTTGCTTAGCTCCTTCACTTGCTTGTTTGTGCTTTCCTGTAATTCTTTAAGAGATTTTTGTGTTTCCTCTTTCATGACTTCGGCCTGTTGACCAAAGATCTCATGTATTTCTTTAAGTGTTTTTTGGGTTTCCTCCATATTGGCTTTTGTATTCTCCTGAATTTCTTTCAATGATTTTTGTGTTTCCCTTGCAAGGGCTTCTAACTTTTGATCCATTTTCTCCTGAATTTCTTTAAGTATGTCCTTCATGTGTTCCTGTACCAGCATCATGACCAGTGATTTTAAATCCAAATCTTGTTTTACTGGTGTGATGGGGTATCCAGGACATGCTGTTAAAGGAGAATTGGGTTCAGATGTTGCCATATTGCCCTGATTTCTGTTAGTGACATTCCTGGGTTTGCCTTTTGCCATCTAGTTCTCACTGGTGTTAGTCTTATCAATGCTGGACTCGCTAGTGCAAGCTGCCTCTTCCCAGGTGGCCTCTGGTGCACAGCTTACCTCCTGCACTGCCTGGAGACAGGGTACTGTTGCCCAGGCTGTTCAGATCCCGAAGCAGACCCCTGAAGGCTCCTGCAGTTGCCCGCTGGATTCACCAGAGCACACTGACTCCTCCCAGTCGGCCTCCGGAAGCCCCTCTTGCCTCCTGCAGGACCTGGAGATGTGGGGTTGCTGCCCAGGCTGATCTGGATCCTGAAGCAGAGAGATCTGAGGGCTCCAGCCAGAGGCCTCAGGACTAGAACCTAATCTCAGTGCCAAGGGAGCAAGCTGTGGGCTCCCAGTCTGCCTCTGGTGCACACCAGGTCTCCTGCACTTCCTGGAGACTGAGTGCTGTGGCCCAGGCTGTTCAGATCCTGAAGCAGACAAATGCCCCAGCAGGGGCCTGTTGGATTCACCAGAGCACACTGACTCCTCCCAGTCTGCCTCCCGGAAGCCCCTCTTGCCTCTTGCAGGATCTGGAGATGTGGAGTTGCAGCCCAGGCTGATCTGGATCCGGAAGCAGAGAGATCCGAGGGCTCCAGCCAGAGGCCTCAGGACTGGAACCCAAGCTCCGTGCCACTGGAGCAAGCTGTGCGCCCCCAGTCTGCCTCAGGTGCACACCAGGTCTCCAGCACCTCCTGGAGACAGAGTGCTGAGGCCCAGGGTGTCCAGATCCCAAAGCACATACCTGAAGGCTCCAGCAGGGGCCCGTCGGATTCCTTCTTCTACAATTTTGTTGAAGATATTTTCTGGGCCTTTAAGATGTAAATCCTTGATCTCCTCTATACCTATAATCCTTAAGATTGGTCTTCTTATTGTGTCCTGGAGTTCCTGGATGTTTTGGGTTACTAGCTTGATGCACTTTGCATTTTGTTTGACTGTTGAATCAATGTGTTCTATGGTATCTTCAACACCTGAGGTTCTTTTTTCTATCTCTTATATTCTGTTGTTGATGCTTTCATCTATGACTCCTGACTTCTTTCCAAGGTTTTCTATCTCCAGAGATGTCTCACTTTGTGATTTCTTTATTGTTTCTACTTCCTCTTTTAGATCCTGGAAAGTTTTGTTCAGTTACTTTACTTGATTGTTTGCGTTTTCCTGTAATTCTTTAAGGGATTTTTGTGTTTCTTCTTCAAGGGCTTCTGCCTGTTGGCCCATGATCTCCTGTATTTCTTTAAGGGCTTTTACCTGTTGACCAATGTTCTCCCGTATTTCTTTAAGGGAGTTATTTAAGTCTTTCTTGAAGCTCTCTATCAGCATCATGAGATATGATTTTAAATCCAACTCTTGCTTTTCTGGTATGTTGGGTTATCCAGGACTTGCTGTGGTGGGAGAACTGTGTTCTGATGTTGCCATGTGGCCTTGGTTTCTGTTGGTAAGGTTTTTGTGCTTGCCTTTTGCCATCTGGTGCTAGCTGATATTCTTGTCTCTGGCTCGAGTTTATTCCTCCTGTGGACATGTAAGCTTGTGTCCTTACTCCTCTGAGCTCAAAAGTAAAAGCACTGGTGGGAGATCTCTCTCTCCTGGTTGGCTATGCACAGAAGGCTATGGAGTTTCCTGGCTCCCTGGTGCAAATGGGGGCAGGAAGACTTCCATCCCTGCTGCCCCACTGATCTTATGCCCTGTGTGCTCCTAGCAGGTCCCCTCCAGAGAGAAGGTAGAGATCTCACCTCAGTGCTCAGAAGTGAAAGTGCTGCTGGGAAATCCCTCTCTCCTGGAGGGCTATGCACAGAAGATTGTGGAGTCTCCAGGCTCCCTGGTGCAAACGGTGGCCATAAATTTGTTTCTTATCAAATAATTTATCTTAGTTAATTTTTATTATTTTATCATAAAATATAAATGATATAGAATTTGTTATAGAATTTATCACATTATATTCGAGTGTAATTTAGGTATATAACTTTTTTATTATTGACTTATTTCCAAGAAACCATTTGAGCTCATAATAAAACAAAAATGCATAACATTATAAACTGTGAAATTTTATATGCCTCAGAAGCTCAAAGGAAATGATAAATAATTTAGTGTTGGTTCATAATTCTAACTTTCATTTCTTTCTTTAACATTCGATTTGGAAATTTGGGGCAAATAAAATTGTTGCAAAGCCACTGATAACTTCAACCACAAAATGAAATTTTTGTCTGTTAATTTAATGGTGTTCTCTCCTGTGTGCCATCCTTTTTTACTTCCCAAGGAATCAAAGCCTAATTGCAAAATAGATACACACAGGAGTATATCTAGAGTCAATGTCAAATCTTGTTTTTGAAGAAATATGCTATGAAATGCCTCTAAAGAATTTTTCAAATTTTTTAATTTAAATTGTATACAGTTTTCACATTTGTGTATGTTGACTTATATTTTTTACTTTTAAATTTTATTTTATTTTAATTATTTTATTTATTTGCATTCTATTTTTTCTTCCCTTCAGTCTCCCCTCCCACAGTTCCATTCCTCATCCCTTCATTTTGTCCAGGTCAGCCCCAATATGCCCTTAGAGCATCTCACCTCACAGGTCTCTGGGCCTTTCTAGAAGGTCCCTCCCACTACTGGAGGCTGCTTATTTCTATTCATTCTCTTTTCCCTTCTTCTCCCTCCATACCTGATCCTGTTCCCCTTATCCATTCCCACACAGGTGCCTCCCCCCACTGCCTTCCATAATTCTTTTCTTACTCCTACTAAGTGGATTGAAGCCTCCTCACTTGGGCACTTCTGCTTTTTACACCTCTTACTGTCTATCAGCTGTATACTAGGCATTCTGTATTTTGGGCTAATATCCACTTATCATTGAGTACATACCATGTGTGTCCTTTGGGATCTGAGTTAAGTCACTCAGGATGATATTTTCTAGTTCCATCCACTTGCCTGCAATTCATGATGTCCTTGTTTTTAATAGCTGAATAGTAAGTGTTCCCTTGTGTAAATGAACCACATTTTGTATCCATTCTTTGGCTGAAGGACATCTGGGTTGTTTCTAGTTTCTAGCTATTACAAATAAGGCTGCTGTGATCATGGTGGAGCACATATCCTGGCAAACACCTGCTGTCTCTTGAGTTTTTGATCCTAGCCATTATTATTAGTTTGATGTGGAATCTCATGTTTGTTTTGATTTATATTTCCCTGATGACTAAAGATGTTGAACATTTCTCTAAGTGCTTCTTCGCCATTCAAAATTCTTCTGTTGTAAATTCTCTCTTTAGCTCTGTACTCCATATTTTGATTGAGCTATTTGGCTTTTTGAGGTTAACATCTTGAGTTCTTTGTATATTTTGGACATTAGCCCTCTGTTGGATGTTAATGGATGTCCAGGGTTAATGGAGATTTTTTTCCCAACCTGTAGCTTACAGATTTCTCCTACTGACAGTGTCTTTTGCCTTTCAGAAGCTTTTCAGTTTCATGGGGTACCATTTATCAATTGTTGATCTCAGCCTGAGCCATTGATAATGCTGTTCAGAAAATTTTCCCTGTGGCAAAGAGTTTGAGTCTCTTTCCCACTTTGTCTTCTATTAAATCAAGTATATCTGCTTTTGTTTTGAGGTTCTGGATCCACTTCCACTTGAGCTTTCATTCTTATACATACAGGCTGCCAGTTAGACAGCACCACTCATTGAAGATGCTTTCTCTTTTCCACAGTATGTTTTTGTCATCTTTGTCAAAGATCGAAGTCTATAGGTCTGTAGATTTACTTTTCAGTCTTCAAATCTATTCCATTGTTCAATGTGTCTGTCTCTGTACCAATACTATGTGGGTTTTTGTTTTGTTTTTTTTTTTTTTGTTTTGTTTTTATTACTATTGCTTTGTATTACAGCTTGAGGTCAGGGATGCTGATTTCCCAGAAGATCCTTTTCTTTTTAGATTTATTTATTTATTTATTTATTCTTAATTTATTTTTTATTGAATATCGTCTTCATTTACATTGCCAATGGTAAAACCTTTCCCGATATCCCTCCTCCCCTAAGATTCCCCAACCCCTCCCCTTCCTTCTTCCCCCTCCAGAGAGTGAAATAACGCTATTAAAAAAAAAATGAGGTACAGAGCTAAACAGAGAATTCTCAATTTAGGAAACTCAAATGGCTCTAAAGCACCTAAAGAAATGTTCAGCATCCTTAATTATCAGGGAAATGCAAATCAAAACAACACTGAGATTCCACCTTACACCAGTCAGAATGGCTAACATGAAAAACTCAGGGGACAGCAGTTGCTGGAGAGGATGTGGGGGTTTATTTATTTATTATATCAAGTACACTGTAGCTGTCTTCAGACACACCAGAAAAGGAGGTCAGATCTCATTAAGGATGGTTGTGAGTCACCATGTGGTAGCCGGGATTTGAGCTCAGGTATTTCAGAAGAGCAGTCAGTGCTCTTAACTGCTGAGCCATCTCGCCATCTCACCAGCCCCCAGAAGATCTTTTATTGTTGAGAATTGTTTTCGCTATCCTGGGTATTTTGTTATTCCAGATGAAGTTGAGAATTGTTTTTTCCATGTCTGTGAAGAATTGTGTTGGAATTTTGATGGTGATTGCATTGAATGTATATACTGTTTTTGGTAAGATGGCCATTTTCACTATGTTAATCCTACCAATGCATGAGCATGGGAGATCTTTCCATCTTCTGAGGTCTCCTTTGATTTCTTTTTTCAGGGATTTGAAGTTCTTGTGGTACAGATCTTAACACGCTTGGTAAGAGTCACACAAAGATATTTTATATTATTTGTGGCTATTGTGAAAGGTGTCTTCCTAAGCCTGTTTATCATTTGTATAAAGAAAGGCTACTAATTTTTTTTGAGTTAATTTTATATTCTGCCACTTTGCTGAAGTTGTTTACCAGGTATAGGAGTTCTTTGGTGGAATTTTAGGGGTCACTTATATATACTATCGTATCATCTGCAAATAGTGATACTTTGCTTTCTTCCTTTCCAATTTGTATCCCCTTGGTATCCTTTTGTTATCTGATTGTTCCAGCTAGAACTTCAAGTACTATATTGAATTGATAGAAAAAGAATGAGCAACAGTTTTGAAGATGAACTATACATATCAATTGCTTGAGATCTTATTTGATAATTACCATCAAATCAAGGTCAAATTTATCAGCCTTGATTAGGCATGGAGCAAGTGAGAGTAAATGACAAAATGTGTAAAATCTGATTTAATAAGGATCCATTTGAAATATAAAACTGATAAACAGTTACAATGGCAAGCTTCCCTGTGGTGATTAGTTTGCTAGAGCAGTAAACTTCACATTTTATAACCTATTACTAGATACCATATAAGGCGGTTTTTATGATTTGTCCAAATAACACATTGTCAGAAACTTCAATAAAGTGAAAGACCCAAATTGGTCACAATGATCTGTGTTGTCATTATAAAGGTACTTATAAAGTCATTACTAAAGCATTCTCTGAACCACATTTCATACATATTTGCAGTATCCATGATTTACAGACTCTCATTTAAGAGTTCTCACTAGAGTACTGTGTAGCCTGTTTTTTGAGTTAATGCTATCGATCTGCCCGTGTTGATCATACTCTTTACTGCTTTATTTTCTTTTCTTGATCAACAGTTATTCAAAACGAATTTAGCACTGTATATACTTGTGATTTTAAGATTACTTCTCATAAATAACTTCCAGCTTCCACTTTGCCTTAAGAGCTCTCCTGTGTATGTGTGTCTGCTTACATCACTTACAAGAGGCAAAAGGTGGCCTTTTGTTGTTGCTTTTTGTTGTTGTCTTTTTGCATTTGCCTTAGAACATAGAAGACACTTCTTTCATAGCCAGCTTTTAATCCTGTGGCTAGAAACATAGCAAACTTATAGTTTCATAAATAATGAATGAAAACCAGCTGTTATTTTCAGGAGTTACAGTAGAACCAACCTTTCAAACATTTATCAGTCTTTTGATTACCCAGCTCTTGGGATTGAAATTGCCAACCTACTTGGCAGTATGCTATGTTAAAACAGAGTGATTGATTCTACTTAACTCTGTTAAGGACACACACATCTCTATCAGCTATGTTTGATCTTATTCAGATTTGTACAATATCTGAGCTTATGAAGATCAGTCTTGTTTTTAAACCTTTGCTTTGTCCTTGAGATGTGAAGGAATGAATATGCCTTCTCTCTCTCTCTCTCTCTCTCTCTCTCTCTCTCTCTCTCTCTCTCTCTCTCTCCTCTAAAGCCTAGGCCCAACATAGCCATATTTTTAACTGTGGAGCTTAATTTGCACAGTGCTTTGCTGGGTGAATTACCCACTGACTTACATGTTTGTCAACATCTGGATAAGTAATTGTGACAAAAGAAAAACATACTTTTTTTTTATTCGATATATTTTTTATTTACATTTCCAATGGTTTCCCCTTTTCTAGCCCCCCACTCCCCGAAAGTCCCATAAGCCTCCTTCTCTCCTTCTGTCCTCCCACACACCCCTTATATTAGGTTTTTTATATTAGGTAGAATTATACTACAACTTAAACTTTCTATTAACAAAATTAAGTTTCCATTATTTACTTAGTTTGTAACAACTTAGTAAGGCTGTATTTGTTGTTTGTTTGCTTAAATTAGAACCTGCTCACTCAATCCAATACATGCAGATGGTACTGAAGAGAATAGTTGCATTTACATTATACTTCAAAATGAGGTTATACAATTGAGCTCATTGATAACATTGGATAGCAGATGTACTATATATCCCCAGGTCTGTGGCACTTCTCTCATTTCATTATATGAGCTTGTATTATTATAATCATTAAAATTTTGTAGAGGCAGCATCTCATGTACCCCAGGTTAGCCTCCAAATGCCTAGGGAGCCAAGGATGATTTTCAACTCATGATCATAACAGAACTGCATCAATGTTTTATATGTTCCTTTTGAATTTTAATATTAGTGATAGGACTTTAAGATTTTAATTTTAAAGCTAATATTTATTGTATATAAATTAGTGTTAGTGAAAGTTTTCATGTGTGTTTATCTGCTCAGGAACTAGGATAATCTGAATTGGCTCTTCAGATATTTATTTTTATAACCTTGGTGCTTGCCATTTTTTTAAGTCCTGTAATTGAACTGTTACATGTGCTAGACAAGTGCTTCACAGCTGAGATTCTAATATGTATTTACATTGGGAGATTAAATAAATCCCCAAAAGACAAACATGGTAATTTTAAGTCTATTGAGTTTAATATTATGTTCTGATATAAATACTTTAAAAGTAATTAATGGATGGCATAGTTATTTCTACCAAGCTTTTCTCTCTAGCAAGAATCCTTGCTATGTATTTTTTTTCTGTATTACTTTCCATGTAATTTATGGAACCAAAGATGACTTAGAAACGGTTTTATAATATTCCTTCATTCTCTTCTTAGTGTCTACACAGTCTTAGTTTTATGATCTTTATATATACTTATATTTAGTATCCTGAGATTCTAATATTACTTCAGGACTACCCATAATTATGCTTTCCTTATTGGCATGGAGATTTTATGATATATGACTTGTTTGATCTTTTTCCACTTTAGAACCTCAGTGTATTTTTGTATAAACCTGGATAGTATAGACTACTATGAATCCACTTGAATATCATGTTGATATACTTAATATTATAACAGTTACAATAATGGTAGTTAAATTTTCCAAACCATATCTAAATGTTTAAAAACTACACTAAGAAAGATATGAAAGTTAAAGAGTGGTCAATATAACTAGATCCCTCCTCTGAGTGGAGGCTATCAGACTAAAAGTTACCCTTGTGAGTTACTGAATGAATATAAAAGCTACAGTATAACTGTGTCCTCTTTTAGTCCCATCAACCTTATGCATTTAGACTGTGTTAAATGTGTGAAAGACTTCCTTGCATAATGAACTACTACTGTAACTTTAATTTCTTCATTTTAAAACTATAGTTTAAATATGACTTTCTTTGTAATAGCTCCTGGCTTAATATATACTTTTTCTAGATATGCAAAAATAATGTCATCTTTTTATTTTTTTCACATTTTTAAAATTTAGTTTTTAATTTTTTTCTGTATCCATTGAAACCTAAAACACAAACATATACATTTTCCTAGATGTAACCAAGGTCTTTATGTTTAATGTCACACCATATAATGTATCTTTATGTCTAATGTCACACCATATAATGTGTCTCCAACATCGCTTTTACAAAAATCTTTGTGTGTGTATGTGTGTGTGTGTGTGTGTGTGTGTTCATGTGTGTGTGCATGGTGTCAGGGTTTTAGAAGTAGTTTAGCCTTTGCTAAGTTCTTCACTGAATTTCCTTACTTATTCTGCATCTTCCTTTTTTCTTGTCTTTCCTTTACTATGTGGTCCCTTGGTGACAGCAGATTTTCAGCTCCATTTAATGTTAGCATGTCACTGTCACACATGTACTGCCCTTGCTATGATTCAACACAAGACTTTTCCTTGTCCCATTGGGATATACTTGAGTCCATTCAGATAACATTGTACCTTTTTCGAAATAAAGAAGTTGCTTCTTGGTGATGCTCCAGATGTCTTAGTTATGTAGATGTTTGAATACTATCCTGTCCTGTAATGAATTGTATGCTCTAGACCTGTGATCTCATGACATGGATATCAAGAAGGATTTGTCACTTTTCTTCTGACTAAATGTGTTCTCTATGCCAGTAAAGAAAGAGATCCATTGTAAAGAATTTCTGTAACTGTAGGTATCCCCATGCTTACAGTTCCTTGTCTTCTCTGCCATTTTCTGTCTAATCATATCCTTAATAACATGACTTCTGGCATTCTTCATTAACTGTATGAGTTAAAGTACGAATGCCTTAAGATGACACTCATTTTTTCCATATTACCTGAGCCTATATTCATTCTCATATTGAGGATGTTTCCCCCACAACCTAGTACTTGTAATCAATCTCAAGGCCTTGTGCCTCCCAGTAAGCCCTTTGAAACTAAACCATATCTCCAGCCTTCTACTCTAGTAGTCAGGCTTTTTCTTAGTCAGGCTTATATAGTGGCAACTTTGTATAAAAGATAATTTGAATTTACCTTTTTAATTTAGTATGTTTATTACAGTTTTTATCCTAATCTCCAAAAACAACTGTTCTTAAATTTTCCATGGAATGCTCTCTTTGAATGACCTTGATATTTTCTTCATTAAGTTTTTAAAATGTTATGATAGAAGAACAATAAACATGATAAAATATTTAGATGAGATAAACTTGAGAGAAGGTTGAGTGAACACATTTGTAAGTTTATATTTGTTGAAAAAGAAAAATAATTTAAAATTTAAAGCAAAGCTCAATGAAATTATAAAAAACATACAATGTTATTGTTGATAATAGTACCAGGGATTTTGATTTTCATATTTGTATTGCTTCCAGTAAATTAACTGACCATCTAAAAATTTATGTTCAGTTTTCAGTGTCATTTAAAACTTGAGAAATTCAAACAGTGTTGCCACAAATTAACATGTCATAATACCATTTTTTATTGTCTTCATTTCCATTGTCCCTTCATAGAGTTATTACACTCTGTAAACTGTAACTAGTGATATGATAAAGGATAACAGTTTAAAATGAAATCTTTAAACATAGCTATCATCTGCTAAGCTAATTCTTTTCAACTTGAACTTCAGTGCTTTACAGATGCTACTTTAGGTTAAAGAAATTGAAGATAAGCAGGTACATAAACTGAAATTGTCTCATTCTTGTTATTCCATTGGTGATTTTTATTGATGTTTATGTTCTGTTTTACTCCTTATGTCCATATGCTGACTTCAGTGTTTAGTATATCCTATATTCTGTTAAATGTGATTTGAAAATAAAATTTTACAATTCAAAATATCATTATGTTTTTAAAAATTGATTTGATAGGAACAGAATAAAATATCTAGACAAATGTCTAACCTGTAGAAATTATATTCATATACACTAACATTTATCTACTGGTAGAAGACAAAGAATGAACCATGTAACTCACATCTATGTAGTTTCTAGTGCCAATTGGAAGAACTTAAGTTTCTAAAGCTGTAATGAAGTAAATATTAATTAAGATAATATCTAGTTAGTCCTGTTACCTTCAAACCAACGCTTTTTTTTTTTTACAAAAATTCATGTGTCTATTGTAAGTTATCAATGTCTCAAAATGTGTATCTTCTCTGTCTTTTCTTTCCTTTATCCTATTGATGGCAATCATATTTGAGATTGCCCAGTGCCCAAGCTACACTCTGTGGTGTAGCTAAGGAGCAGCTCTGTTCATGTTGCTTTTGCTACAGAAGGGACAAGTGCTTTGATATAATTTTTTTGAGAAGGACCCACAGAGAGTTTTTATTAATTGAGGGTTCTGACCTTGCTGTTGCATTTAATCATGATACTATGACCAATATCTAAGACTAGAATATTGCATTTTTCTAAATTACTTCTGTGTAAATATAGTATCATTGAGAGACTCTTTGATAGACCATCTGCTAGCTGAAAGATTTGTTAATGAGTCTTCTAATTCTGAAGCTATGAAATATCTTGTGTGCTAAGTTTATTTGGGATTGACCAAACTTCATTTTGTGAATAATCATTTCTTCAGTTGAAATGTGTGCTTTTGATAGTATTATTTACATAGCAATAATATGTACTTTTTTTCCTCCTTGTGTCTTTCCTGTCAGCATATCTCAGTGACCTGATGTTATTTATTAAGATAATGTAATCAGCTCCTATTACAAGAAGATTACTACTATTCAGAGATTACTATTAAGTAATACTACTTAATATTAACTTAATAGTACTAGTAAGTAACTCCTCTGACATTTGTGATGATTAAATTATAATATTATACCTCCCCAAAGTAGATCCTTTGATTTTCAGTCTCTTTTGTTCACTCTGATATCTCATTTATAGCTTCTTTTATAGTTATATGATATTTGCAAATCACAAAGCTGCTGGCTTTAAACCAATAGATTTGTTGAATTTTGTAATAAAAAACTTTTTTTTACCTAATGTAATTGTAATCTCGGAGGCTTACTGCTGAATAGGTTTCCCCTTTCTAGTTCTTTATTGAACTTTGATTGGCTGGTTCAACTCAGCTGTTTTTGCTCAAACTCCTCTCCAAGCTGACTGATTTCAACCTGACTTCACTCAGCTTCTCACTGAATTGCTCTTCTTGGTTCCAAACTCTGGCAATTTGTTATAATCTTCTGCCTCCTTCTTATTCTCTAACTTTAACTGCCTCTGCTGACCCACACTGAACTGCAAAAACTTATGAATGAACTCAACTCCACTGCACTGTACTCACTGAACTGACTCCCAACTGTCTCAATTCAACTGCCTCCCAACTTACTGACTCCTTGTCTCTTTGTGCTGCCCTTAAGTAGCTTCCCTTGAGAGTTGGGCATATCCTACCTCTGACTCATCCTGTTACAGTTTTCACTTATTTGTCACTTTGACCCTCAATTGGATATCTTTCTTTGGGATTAAAGGTTTGTAATAAGAGCATGTCTGTACTACAACCAGAGCACACAGAGGGCGTTGGATGTGATCAGAGTAGCCATGTTTCTGGATTAGAACTCCTCTGCATAAATTGCCTCCTTTTCATTTTGTTAATTACTGAGAAAACACTATCTTGATTGATATTCCCTTTATTAACTTATTAAAGATACATTTCCTTAACTTTTTCTTTGTAAAATCTACTCCATGCAAGAGTTTTCTGGTGCTGTAGTGTGCAGTATTCTGAGCTTGAAATTTATATACATATATACACTATTAACTAAGTTTAAGAATATGGATGGCCCCGATCATCTATACATGTATAGTTATAAGTACACTTGCACAGGTATGGACACCTGTGGATCAGCCACTAGGATATAAATGTGTTAATCTGTTTTTATTTTTGTCATAGAATAATTCACCACAAATTCTTAATTTAATATTTAAGATTAGAATATTAGAGATGGTATGGGAATGTAGCTTAATTATTATAGTGTTTGCCTCACCTATGCAAAGCCCTCAGTTTAATGCCCAACATCACATAAACCCGATTAGATGATTCATACCTGTAGTCCCTGTAACTCAGAATGTGAACACATTATATTAGAAACTCAAAGCACTTGTAAGCTACATAGCAAGTTTGAGGCCAGCCTAGGATAATTGAAATGCTGTCTAAAAATCGAAAATGTAGTAGAAAATCGAATGAGTTTAACATAAGAATGCCAAAACTTACATTATTTGTTTTTAAAATTATTTATTGCAATGAATAGATCAAGAGTGTGTGAAGGGATTAGTATTGTTATTTAGATTACTGTGAGTTTACTTAATTAATAATCCTTAAAGAAAACACTTGTTTAACTTGCTTTGTATTTATTCTGTTTGTAGCATTTTATGTGATATAAATTTCTTGATGTTGTAGGTAAAACTAATTTTCTTATGAAGAAAAATAGAAAACCATCAGTGACCATGCAAGTACTCAGTAAAGCACTTGCCTCATGAGCATTGGGTCTTGGGGCTGGTTTACTGATATCCTCTGTAAACCTTGGCATGGTCCTGTGCACTACTTGTTCTACTTGCACTAGGAGCATGGAGAAGAAAACATTTCATCTGGCTCATTAACCAAGCATCCTGGCTTCCTTGGTGATGTCCCTGGCAAATGAGAGGCACAGCACATAGTCCTCAAGCCTCCATGCATTCATTTTATTCATTCTCAATCTCATTCTCTCTCTCTGTTTCTCTCTCTCTCTGTTTCTCTCTGTCTCTGTCTCTGTTTCTCTCTCTCTCTCTTTCTCTCTCTCTCTCTCTCTCTCTCTCTCTCTCTCTCTCTCACACACACACACACACACACACACTCACACACAAGATCCTGAAAGACTGTCATTTTCATTTTCTGACCAGAAATCTGTAGCTTTCTGTGGCTACCCACATGATAGTATTTTTAGAAATTTGCATTAACTCTTGTCCCCTGTACATGGAGATTTAGAGAATGTGGATGGAAATCTAGACCACATTACAGATAAGAGTAGAAATATCACATTGAAGAATGATTGTCTAATAATTTAGTAAAATGTAATTTTAAAAGATTATGTATTTGCATCCCAAATGTTGCCCTCCCTCTCACCCCACTGTTCTGGTATCCCCTCAGTTCATCCATCCCCAGTGGGTCGTCTTTACCTCTGTGAGATCACACCCACCCCTGCCCCCTGTATCACCCAACCCTGGTTCATCAAGTCTCTGCAGGATTAGGTGCTCCTCTCCCACTGAGGCCAGACATGGCAGACCATTACCACATATGTGTCAGAAACCTTGGGTTTGTGATTCAGTCTCTAGGAGCTGCCAGGAGTCCAGGTCAGTTGACATTGTTGGTTTTTCAGTGGTGCTGTCATCTCTTTGAGGGCCTTCAATCCTTCCCATAACGCTTTCTTAGAGGTCCCCAACCTCTGTCCAATGTTTATTTGTGTGTATGTGCATCTGTCTCAGTCAGCTGCTGGGTAGAGCTTCACAGAGTGCTGCTATACTAGGCTCCTGTCTGTAAGCACATCAGTAATAGTGTCAGGGATTTGGTCCCTGTCCATGTGACTGGTCACTGCTTGGCCATTCCTTCAGTATCTGCTCCACTTTTGTCCCTAGATTTCTTTTAGACAGAACCAATTTTGGGTCAAAAGATTTGAAGGTGGGTTGGTATTCCTATCCGTCCCCTGGGGGGTATTCTTCTGGCTACTGGAGGTGGTCTCTTTAGGTTCCATATACCAACTGTTGGGCATTTCTGCCAAGGTCCCCTGCATTGACTCCTGGGAACCTCCCTCATCCTGCATCTCTGAAACTTCTTAGAGAATCTCCCCATCTCTGACCCCTGGTAATTGTATGTTTCCATTCATTATCTTGACCCTATGGGACTCTACGCCTCCTATAACTATTTTCCACGTCTTAAGTGAGATTCAAGTATCTTCACTTGGGCCTTCCTTCTTTTTAGCTTCTTTGGATCTGTGGGGTATATCATGGATATTCTGTATTTTCTTGGCTAATATCCACTTATCAGTGAGTATATACCTTTCATGTCCTTTTGAGACTGGGTGACCTCATTCAGGAAATTTTCAAGTTCCATTTGCCTGAAAAATTCATGATATCCTTGTTTTTGATAGCTGAAAAGTATTCCCTTGTGTGTTCCACATTTTCTTTATCCATTCCTTGATTGAAGGGCATCTGGCTTGCCTTCAGATTCTGGCTATTATGAATAAAGCGGCTTTGACCATTATGGAGCCCATAACCTCTAGGTATGGTGGAACATCTTTTGGGTATATGCCCGAGAGTGACGTAACTGAATTTTCAGGTAGAACTATTTCAGATTTTCTGAGGAACTGCCAGATTGTTTTCCAGAGTGTTTATACCAGTTTATAGTCCCACCAGCAATGGAGGAGTGTTCCCTTTCTCCATATCCTCACCAGCATGTGCTATCATTTAAGTTTTTGATCCTAGCCATTCTGGTTGGTATAAGGTTGGATCTCAAGGTCGTTTTGATATGTATTTCCCTGGTGACTAAGAAACCAGGATCAAATAGACCATCTAAACAGACCCATAACCCCTAAAGAAATAGAAGGGGTCATAGATAGGCTTCCAACCAAAAAAAGCACAGGACCAGATGGTTTCAGTGCGGAATTCTATCAGACCTTCAAAGAAGACTTAACACCAATACTCTTCAAACTCTTCCACCAAATAGAAACAGAAGGAACACTACCCAACTCCTTCTTTGAAGCCACTATTACGCTGATACCAAAACCACACAAAGATCCAACTAAGAAAGAGAATTTTAGGCCAATTTCCCTTATGAATATCGATGCAAAAATACTAAATAAAATTCTTGCCCACCAAATCCAAGAACACATCAAAACAATTATCCACCATGATCAAGTAGGCTTTATCCCTGGGATGCAGGGATGGTTCAATATATGGAAATCCATAAATGCTATCCACTACATAAACAAACTCAAGGGAAAAAACCACATGATCGTTTCATTAGATGGTGAAAAAGCATTTGACAAAATTCAGCATCCTTTCATGCTAAAAGTCTTGGAAAGGACAGGAATTCAAGGCCCATATCTAAACATAGTAAAAGCAATATACAGCAAACTGGTAGCCAACATCAAACTAAATGGAGAGAAACTTGAAGCAATCCCACTAAAATCAGGGACTAGACAAGGCTGCCCCCTCTCTCCATATCTTTTCAATATAGTTCTTGAAGTCCTAGCTAGAGCAATTAGACAACAGAAGGAAGTCAAAGGGATACAAATTGGAAAGGAAGACGTCAAATTATCACTATTTACAGATGATATGATCGTATACTTAAGTGACCCTAAAAACTCTACTAGAGAACTCCTACAGCTGATAAACAACTTCAGCAACTGGCTGGCTACAAAATCAACGCAAGCAAATCAGTAGCCTTTACATATTCAAAGGATAATCAGACTGAGAAAGAAATTAGGGAAATGACCCCCTTCACAATAGCTACAAACAACATAAAGTATCTTGGGGTGACTCTAACCAAACTAGTGAAAGACCTATATGACAAGAACTTCAGATCTCTGAAGAAGGAAATCGAAGAAGATCTCAGAAAATGGAAAAACCTTCCATGCTCGTGGATTGGCAGGATTAATATAGTTAAAATGGCCATCTTGCCAAAGGCAATCTACAGATTCAATGCTATTCCCATAAGAATCCCAACCCAGTTCTTCATAGAGCTAGAAAGAGCAATTCTCAAATTCATCTGGAATAACAAAAAAACCAGGATAGCTAAAACTATTCTCAACAATAAAAGAACTTCAGGGGGATTCAATATCCCAGACTTTAAACTCTACTACAGAGCAATAGTGATAAAAACTGCATGGTATTGGTACAATATCAGGCAAGCGGATCAATGGAATAGGATTGAAGACCCAGAAATGAACCAACACACCTATGGTCACTTGGTCTTCGACAAAGTGGCTGAAAGCATCCAGTGGAAAAAAGATAGTCTTTTCAACAAATGGTGTTGGTTCAATTGGAGGTCAGTATGCAGAAGAATGTGCATCGATCCATTCTTATCTCCTTGTACCAAGCTCAACTCCAAATGGATCAAGGACCTCCACATAAAACCTGACACACTGAAACTAATTGAAAAAAAACTGGGGAAGACCCTTGAGGACATGGGCACAGGGGAAAAGTTCCTGAATAGAACACCAATAGCTTATGCTCTAAGATCAAGAATTGACAAATGGGACCTCATAAAACTACAAAGTTTCTGTAAGGCAAAGGACACCATCAAAAGGGCAAAACGTCAACCAACCGACTGGGAAAGAATCTTCACCAACCCTAAATCTGACAGAGGGCTGATATCTAATATATACAAAGAGCTCAAGAAAGTAGAACCCAGAGATCCAAATAACCCCATTAAAAAGTGGGGTACGGAGCTAAACAAAGAATTTTCACATGAAGAACTTCGGAGAGCTGAGAAACACCTTAAGAAATGTTCAACATCATTAATCATTAGGGAAATGCAAATCAAAACAACCCTGAGATTTCACCTCACACCAGTCAGAATGGCTAAAGTCAAAAACTCAGGAGACAGCAAGTATTGGCGAGGATGTGGAGAAAGAGGAACACTCCTCCACTGCTGGTGGGATTGCAAGATGGTGCAACCACTTTGGAAATCAGTCTGGCGGTTCCTCAGAAAAATGGGCATGTCACTTCCTGGGGACCCTGTTATACCACTACTGGGCATATATCCAGAGCATTCTTCAGCATGCAATAAGGACACATGCTCCACTATGTTCATAGCAGCCCTATTTGTAGTAGCCAGAAGCTGGAAAGAACCTAGATGTCCTTCAGCGGAGGAATGGATACAAAAAATGTGGTATATTTACACAATGGAGTACTATTCAGCCATTAGAAACAATGAATTCATGAAATTCTTAGACAAATGGATAGAGCTGGAGAACATCGTACTAAGTGAGGTAACCCAGTCTCAAAAGATCAGTCATGGTATGCACTCACTGATAAGTGGATATTAGCCTAGAAACTTTGAATACCCAGGACATAATCCACAAATTAAATGATGTCCAAAAAGAATGGAGGAGTGGGCCCTGGTTCTGGAAAGACTCAGTGCAAGAGTATAGGGGAATGTTCTGTCCCTTCCAGAACAGGGAAGTGGGAAGGGGTAGATGGAAGAATACGGGGACGGAAGAGGGCTTATGGGACTTGTGGGGAGTGGGGACCCAGAAAAGGGGAAATCATTTGCAATGTAAATAAAAAAATAAATAAATAAAAATAAAAATGAAAAAAAAAAGAATGTTGAACATTTCTTTAAATGCTTTTCAGTCATTCAAGATTCCTCTGTTAAGAATTATCTGTTTAGTTCTGTACCCCATTTTTTGATTGGGTTACTTGTTTTTTGGAATCTACCTTCTTGAGATTTTTATATATTTCAAATATTAGATCTCTGTCAGATGAAGGGATAGCGAAGTTCTTCTCCCAGTAAGTAGGCTTCTGTTTTTGACCTATTGTCATTGTCCTTTGACTTACAGAAACTTTTCAGTTTCTTGTGGTTCCATTTATTAGTTCTTTTTTTTGTGTGTGTGTGTATCTTCTTCATTTGCATTGCCAATGGTAAAACCTTTCCCAATTTCCCCCTCTAAAACGCCCCCCTCCTCAACAATTCCCTACCTCTTCTCCCTTCCCCTGCCTCCATGTATATTCCCCTCTACCCAACACTGTCCCACCTCCCCCCCCAACTTCCCCTCCTCATCTGTTTCCCTTTGTTGTGGGCTCTATTGAGCCTTTACCTGACCAAAGACCACTCCTCCCACTGATGCCCCAAAAGGCATTCCTCTGCCACATTTTTGGCTGGAACCATGTATACCCCTTGGTTGATGGTTCAGTCCCTGGGAGTCTTGCAGTGTCTGGGTGTCCGAAGTCATTGTTTTTCACATGGGGCTATATACCCCTTCAGCTCCTCCGGACAACCCTACAGATCCTCCGTTGGGGACCCCAAGCTCAGTCCAAGCTTGGTTGCTAGTTTCTGCTTCTGAATTCGTAAGACTCTGGCAGGGCCCCTCTGGAGACAGCCATGGCATGATCCTTTTGGTACATGCTTCTCATCATAGTGTTGAGGTTTGCTGACTATTTATAGGATGAATCCCCAGGTAGGGCACTCGCTGGGTGGCCTTTACTTCAGACTCTGCTCCACACATTGCCTCCCTTGTTGCTCCTGTGAGCATTTTGCTTTGTTTCTTAGAGGAACCATAGCTCCCTCGCTTAAGTCATTTTTCTGGAGCTTCCTGTGCTGGGTAAATTGCAACTTGTTTATTTTGAGCTTTTGAACTAGCATCTGCTTATTAGTGAGTGCATACCATGTGCTTTCTTTTGTGACTGGGATACCTCACTCAGGATGACACTTTCTAGTTCTATCCATTTGCCTAAGAATTTCGTGAATTCATTGTTTTTAATAGCTAAATAGTACTCCATTGTGTGTGTGTGTGTGTGTGTGTGTGTGTGTGTGTGTGTGTGTGTGTATACACACAGTTTCTATATCCATTCCTCTGTTGAGGGACATCTGGGATCTTTCCAGCTTCTGGCTATTATAAATAAGGCAGCTATGAACATAGTGGAGCATGTGTCCTTATTACATGTAGGAGCACTTTCTGAGTATATGCCCAGGAGTAGTATAGCTGGCTCCACAGGTAGTAGTACTATGCCTAATTTTCTGAGGAATCGCCAAACTGATTTCCAGGTGGTTTTACAAGCTTGCAATCCCACCAATAATGGAGAAGTGTTCCTCTTTCCCCACATCCTCTCCAGCATCTGCTGTCTCCTGAGTTTTGCAACTTAGCCATTCTGACTGGTGTAAGGTAGAATCTCAGTGTTGTTTTGATTTGCATTTCCCTGATAACTAAGGATGCTGAACATTTCTTTGGGTGCTTTAGAGCCATTTGAGTTTCCTTAGTTGAGAATTCCCTGTTTAGCTCTGTACCCCATTTTTAATAGGGTTATTTAATTCTCTGGAGACCAACTTCTTGAGTTCTTTGTATACATTGGATATTAGCCCTCTATCGGATGTAGGGTTAGTAAAGATCTTTTCCCAATTTTTGGTTGCCGTTTTGTCCTATTGGCTATATCCTTTGCCTTACAGAAGCTTTGCAGTTTTATGAGGTCCCATTTGTCAATTCTTGTTCTTAGAGCATAAGCCATTGGTGTTTTGTTCAGAAACTTTTCCCCTGTGCCCATGTGTTCAAGGTTTGTCCCTACTTTCTCCTCTATAAGCTTCAGAGTGTCTGATTTTATGTGTAAATCTTTGATCCACTTGGACTTGAGCTTTGTACAAGGAGAAAAGAATGGATTGATTTGCATTTTTCTGCATGCAGACCTCCGTTGATCCAGCACCATTTGTTAAAAATGCTGTCTTTTTTCCACTGGATTTTTTTTTAGCTCCTTTGTCAAATATCAAGCCTTCCTCTACTCAAAGGATAAACAAGATGAAAAAGAAATTAGGGAAATGACACCCTATACAATAGTCCCAAATAATATTTCGTACCTAGGCGTGACCCTGACAAAGCAAGTGAAGGGTCTATATGACATGAACTTTAAGCCTCTGAAGAAAGAAATCGAAGAAAGTCTCAGAAGATGGAAAGATCTCCCATGTTCATGGATTGGCAGGATCAATATAGTAAAAATGTTCATCTCGCCGAAAGCAATCTACAGCTTCAATGCAATCCCCATCAAAATCCCAAATCAATTCTTCATAGATCTAGAAAGAGCAATTCTCAAATTCATCTGGAATAACAAAAATCCCAGGATAGTAAAAACTATTCTCCACAACAAAAGATATTCTGGGGGAATCACCATCCCTGACCTAAAGCTCTACTACAGAGCAATAGGGATAAAAACTGTTTGGTATTGGTATGTAGACAGGCAGGAAGATCAATGGAATAGAATTGAAGACCTGGAAAAAAACCTACACATGTACAGTCATTTATTAGTTCTTGACCTTAGTGCCTGAGCCATTGGTGTTCTGTTCAGGACATTTTCTCCTGTGCAATGTGTTCAGAGCTATTTCCCACTTAGATTTAGTGTGTCTGCTTTTAGGTTGAGGCTTTTGATTCATTTGGACTTGACTTTTATGCAAGGTGATAAATATGGGTCTAGTTGCATTCTTCTCCATGCCCACATCCAATTAGACCAGCACCATTTACTGAAAACTCTCTTCCTGTTCCATTGTGTGCATTTGGCTTCTTTTTCAAAAATCAAGTGTCCACAGGTATATTGGTTTATTTTTGTGTCTTTGATTACATTCTGTTGATCCACTTGTCTGTTTTTATGCCAATATCTTACAGTTTTTATTACTATTGCTCTATAATATAGCCTTAGATCAGGGTGGTGATATATCTAGAAGATTTCTTTTATTGTTTAGGATTGTTTTGGCTTTCTTGCATTTTTTAAATTTCCATATGAAGTTGAGAATTATTTTCTCAAGATCTTTGAAGAATTGTGTTGATATTTTGATGGGGCTTGCAGTAAAACAGTACACTGCTTTTGGTAAGTGGGCAAGTTTTACTATGTTAATCCTATTGATCCGGGGACTTGAGGTTCTTGTCATACAGGTCTTTCTATTTCTTCAGTAGAGTTATACCAAGGTATTTTATGTTATTTGTGACCATTATAAAGGGTACTGTCTCTCTAACTTCTTTGTTAGCTTGTTTATACCTTGACTAAAGGAGGGCTGTTGATTTCTTTGAGTTAATTTTATATCCAGCCACTTTGTTGAATGTGTTTATCAACTTTAGGAGTTGTCAGGTAGAATTTGGGGGTACTTATGCATACTGTCTTGTCATCTTGGAATAGTGATAGTTCAACTTCTTCCTTTCCAATTTGTATCCCCTTCATTTCCTTTAGTTTCTTATTGCTCTAGAAATAACTCCAATTACTATATTGAAGAGATATGGGGAGAGTAGACAGCCATTTCTGGTTCCTGATTTTATTGGAAATACTTTAAGTTTATCATCTGGTAATTTCATGTTGGCTATTAGCTTGCTTGTTGCGAAAGAAAATATTTTTAAAGTTGATCAAATATATTCTTTGTTACAGCAAATAAATTTTTCATTTGTATATAGGGTACAGTTGAAGGTACCAGATGAAATGCTTGAGTTCAATTCCCAGCAACTGCATGGTGGCTCCCAACCATCTGCTGTAGAATCATTGTTCTAACAACAAAACTCCTGATAAGATGGAAAAAGAAGAAACATTATTTGTTTTGTTTATACAGTAACTTTCATAGTATTTTGAGAGATTTTATTCTTTCCTATAAGCCTGCATGATAGTTACAAATAAAGCTATATAAATGCTTAGTAGGCAGATACTACAGGGAACATCAGAGACAGTAATGAATTAAGGGAATTGGTAGTAAAAAGTAAAGAGTCAGAGAAAGATTTAACTGAATGAGTCAGAGATAGGATACCTCCACCTCACAGAAGAACAGCAGAAGAGGCAAGTTAAAAGCAGTGAGAGAGAAAAGAGTATGGTATGTAGTGTGTTTGAGTGGTAGTTTTACTAGGATAGTTATACAGAGACAGGTTGCAGAGAGAACAAACTAGACACAGGTAAAGACAGAGCAAGCCAGTGAATGAGAAGGAGCCAGAAGATTAAAACTTATTTCCAAAGTTAGTATGAGGCTAAAGAGTGCAATTCAGTCAGAAACTGAGAGAAGCTGGATTGAATTAGTCAGGTTGGAATTGTAAGAAGTCTAGAAGCTTCCAGTCCTAGGCCTAGGACTAGTTAAAACAAAGAAAGAAATTCTGGGCTCTGCCAAATCTGTGTATTTGCATAGCTCAGGTATAGCTCTCACCCCATCCTTTCATCAGTAAAAACAAAAGACACAGGCACCAATTTGTATTTAGGTGGGATGTGGGTGGTGGTGGAGGTGAATGGAAAACATTAGAAGCAGCTGACCTGGCAAATTAGACCCATAATAAAGAGGTATCGTGGACATTAGGTTTGTAACTAGCATTGAGAGAGAGGGAATAAAGAGAACAAATAACTTACCAAGCAAAGATGACTTAGCATCATGGGCAGCTGGTCTGGAATTAGCTACACACATTCTTTTTTATCAGAATGTTCAAATAACTTTGTCAGAAAGGTCATTTCTTGGGCTGGTGATATGGCTCAGTGGTTAAGAGTGCTGATTATTGTTCAAAGGTCTTGAGTTCAATTCCCAGCAACTGCATAGTGGCTCCCAACCATCCGCAATGTGATCTGATGCTTGTCTGGAGACAACTACAGTGTACTCATATACAATAAATAAATAAATAAATCAATCAATCAATCAATCAATCAATCAATCAATCAATCTTTTTTTTTTAAAGGAAAGGTCATTTCTCTCCAACTACATCTATGAGTCTCCTCTACATTGGGTGTTACAGATGCGTGCTGAGTAACCTCCAAGGCTACAGTATTTCCCGAGGCTACTTTCTAGTGTGTGTATATGTAATTTTGCATTTTCACATATGTTGATTTTTTTTTTAATTAGGAACTCTTTTAAAATATAATTATATTTTAAAATATATTTTAAATTATAATATATCTATAATATAATATATTTAAAATATATTATGATATAAAATATATTTAAAATGTAATTATAATAAAACAATTTTTAGTATTGTGAGGAATAAGACTTCTTTGCTAATACATGCACAATGAACTATTATTGCAATAGATTTTGATTTTTAGATTTTAATTTTATTCTTTTCAAAATCTTCCCTGAGAATTGCCCTTACTCCACTGCTTCAAGTTTACAACACGAAAATCTTTAGTTACACAGCTAAATTGTTTTTGTAAGATGTTATATACATATATGTATGTACATACATACATACATACATATTCAATTGCTAGTAAAAAGAACCTTTCACTAAAGTTAATGAATACACATGTAAAGCAAGACAGAGAGAGAGAGAGAGAGAGAGAGAGAGAGAGAGAGAGAGAGAGAGAGAGAGAGAGAGAGAGAGATGCCATAAATGAGAATGAGTGCTCAAGAGGAAAACTCAGTTTCTGCTCAAGGATTGGAGGTTTCAAGGGTCTTTGACCAACTCTAATTTATGGCTGTCAGTTTGACAAAAAGCAGAGAGGCTGGTTAGGCCCAGAACTTGGAGGAAAACTTTGAGCCAGCCTTAAACTTGTCAAATTGGTTTTCTAAAGTGGGATTCCACTGGCAGTTGTAAAAGACTTCCCGACCATTGCCTTGGGTTAGCAGGGTAGATTAGCTACACTTCCATCTTTATTACCTGTCTCTGTGTATTCTTATATTTGTACCTATTAGGAATCAGTTTTACTCCTAGTCCTGTCCCCTTTATGTGCCACACTAAGAGTTGGAAGAGTCCACTACTTTAACTGCTTTGAACTCATAAATGGAACTATGTAGGAGGGCTCCATAGAGTACATCAGAGGAAGGTTGATTTAAGAGGCCAGCTGAAAGCTTAAGCAATGGTAAAGATCCAGAAGAACATATGACAGCATCAGCCTTGGCTCATGAAATAGCATCTGTAACATATAAAACTGAGGCTGTTGGTATTAATATAATTCCAAGAGTATAATTAAGAAAATAACCAGGCCAGGTTTGTCTTTCTTTTAGGACAAGAACAGGAAAAAAAAAATCCCATGGATGGTTGGCCAGGTTTAGCAAGATTGATGATTTTCTTGCCACCATGGTTCTATTGTAAGCTATTTACCATATGAAGGCTATTGGTTTGGCTAGAGAGTTTGTGAAGCTTTTTATTGTGTAGCTTAAGTTCAACCTTATAGAGAAACATTATGAGACAAGGTTAATGAGAGAATATTCCTACACATCATGATTACTGTCTATCTTGTTTAGTAAGGTGAAACGTAATCGTGCATTGGCTGGACCACACACCACACCCAGCAGAGCAACGAAGCCTTCTTCAAATCCAGATTGACATGAATTTTGTTCGCCAGACGAAAATGTAACTTTGTAATCAGCTGTTATTACACTAGACTCTTTATTGAATGCCTGAAGTTTTATAAAGGAAGTCAGAGTAGCTGTTTCTTTGGCAGTATCCTTCCAGCAAAAGATGCCACAGCCAGATATGATGTCTTTGGGGTTATCCAGGTTTAGGACTTCATGAACACGGCTCACTGTGGGATTTTTGATTCCTTTCCTTTTTTATATAGATGCCTGCACCTTCTCATACTTTACATTTTCTTTTGTCTGGTGCAAACAATGTTTTTTCCATTACTATTTTTGTTTTTAAAATTGAGTCATGGATTTGTTATGTATTACTTCCTAGGATATGTCTGGTACTGAATATATTCCTCTATCAATTTGCCAAGTATTGGCTACTAAGAATACAGCTCCATGTTGTCATGCTTAGCTCCAGGTATGGAGAGCTATATGGAGAGAACAGAAAAGAAATACTTGTCTTAGCTGGAGAGATGGCTCAATGGGTAAAGTGCTTGTAGCAAAACCATGAGACCTTCAGTACAAATTCTGTAGCAGGCACATAAAAGCCAGGCCATGGTTCAGCCTCCCTGTATCTCCAGTAATTAGATTGGTTAGAGATGGATATATTCTAGGGGCTGCCTGCCCAGTCATTTTAGCCAAAAACAGTAAGTTCTAGGAGACTGAGAAACTTAGTCTCAGGAACTGTGGCAGAGAGTGAGATAGGAAAACATCCAGAGTTGACCCCTGCCTACACACCTGCATGCATGGCTGAGCACACCCACATAAACACTTACACCTCCCTCACACAAGAAATGTTTATCTCATTTCTGCCTCTGCCCTAATTATGCCTTCAAGTTGTGTTTTCTGAAGTGATCTTGTTATATTTTTCTGTGAGATGAGAAGTTTTAGGATTTACAAAAATTACATGAATTTGTAAAGTTCAGAGCTTTTTGTTGCTCCATATCTTGTGGCTCATTGTCTGGTGAGTTCTTTCCAGGATGGAATGTTAGTTGGTTCAGTCTTGCAAGGGGCTCTTTTCAGTAATGATAGCTATGCTGAATTCAAGACAGAAAATAATTAGCCCTTATCCAGAGAGAGTGTTCTGTAGTGTGCAGTGAGAGGTGAAGGTGTAATTATGTAATGAGAGGTTCCTACAGCCCTTTTTTACCCAGAAGCCATGCTTGAGGACCAGTTGGTATAGCTCTCATTTTTCTACCAGCCTCATCCAATTAGTCTAGTCTATTGATTCAAAAGCAAAGTAGATCATAGTATATGTTCAGGAAGCAAAAGTATTTTGCAGTATGTACCTGACATTCACTATGATTAGATAATTTACTTAACCCTTTCTTTACTTCCCTTTTTGTCCTTTGTATAATATTGCTAATTAAGGTATCCCAGAGTTTGAGAATTACTTGGTTTCATCTCGGTTTATGCTTACTTATCAAGGAATAAATAATAAAGATGAAATGTTTCAGATTGTTTTTGACATAAAATAACTGCTGAGCAAATATAGAATATGCTTTGTTATTTTTGCTATAAACCTTCCTTCATCCCATTCAGTGTCTTCTCGCCTGCTATCTTGAAGCCTCTTAGCCACTATTTCTTATATCCTACTATCCATTTACTGCTATTGGCTCTTAAATTATTCATGAAGAGCTTATACTTCAAAAATCCTTCAATGCTTGCTTAACATGCACAGGGCTGTGGGTTCTTCCTCACTATCACTGAAAAGAGTAATGTTCAAACACTGTCATATTCTAGTAAAATGATATAAGTTCTTTGCCCTGGTATTTCAGGAATAGCATAATTTGACTTGATATCATGTTTTCAATATTTTCCCTAAATTGTCTGGTTTACTAGTGTCAACTAACATTAAGTTGCAGTAAACAGCCAAACATCTGGAAAGTACCTAAGGATTGTTCATTTCTCGTGTCTTTTTTTTTTCTTTTTTATATTGTAGGTTTTATTTTATTAATGTTACAATTACTTATAAGCATACTCAAACTATGATGTCAAACTAGAATTCTCATACACAATATTTATATTGCCTCCTATAGCAATATCAGAAAGCACAATGATTATTTTGAATATTGAATGAATTTTGAATGAATATATGTTAACTATTTCCTAAAAATCTCTAATGTTTAGTATGTATTTTATGTATTTCAGTAATCCAGGGTGGAATTTATTGTTAACAAGTGAAATTTAACTGTAAATATTTTTGAAGCATATCATTTCTTTTTAAAAAAAATCAAATTTGAAAACTGCCAGGAAAAAATTCTTAGGAAGAAATCTTACGGAGTCAGGCCATATTGTTTCCAAATTCAGATGGTAACTTACTATTAAAGTCTTGTGCAGATTGGAAATGATTAATCAACATTAGGAAAATGTAATTGAGAGATCTGCCCTCATGCTGTTTGTGGCTAAAAATTTCATGTCCAATTTTAGCAGTTGTTTTTCCTATGTGAAATTTAAAAAGCGTTTAATGGTTAGAACTGCTTTATTGAAAGATATAAAGTTACAAATTTTTGATTCTCTGTTGATGACTTCAGATACATTGATCTCTATCACTTTACATCTTAGAGACTCCCAAACACAGGAAGCATGCAATTTTAGGGCTCAGGAGCCTATGTCCATAGGCATAAGTATGAGCTTTGCTCCATATATTTCCACCATACTTAAAAACATCCATTATTCAACCATATATGCTTCTTCTTAAAATATTTATTAATTTATATTCTGCATGCATGTTTATTGTACTTGCATAAACATCTATGCACAATGTACATGTCTGGTGCTTGCAGAGGCTACAAGAAAGCTTTGGATTTTCTGGAACTGGAGTTACAGATGGTTATGAGCTGCCATGTAGGTGCTGCGAACTGAACCTGGATCCACTTGAAGAGCAACCAGTGTTCTTATCCACCAAGCCATCTCTCCACCCGCTACACGTGTATTTCTTAAAATGGAAAATTATTGTCTAAAGGGGTGAAAAATATATAGCCATGCTTATGTGCTGATGCAAACAGTATAAGTTTAAGTTCTGAAAACTTTTCTTTCTGCTGGCCCTGGGAAAAATATTATATGTGAGAACTTGAATTCAAAGCTCCAAAAATCACATGAAACCTAGCACATGTATACACACACACACACACACACACACACACACACACACACACACACGTATATTCATATAAAGACATTGTATAGAAGCACAGATTATATACGTATTACATAAAATGCATAGGTAAAACAATGCTTACATTTATTTCTGTTTTCTGGCCTTCTTTCTATTTGGTGAGAAGACTTCCTCTGGATAAAATAGGTTTTATTGTTCAAGGAAAAGAGCAGGCACACTTTAATCCATTTCAGGAATTTCCCTTCTTGTAAAGTTTGTATATCAAGTTTTAACATGTATACTTAAACATGTTGTAAAGCTGGTTGATAATCCTAGGCTATTTCTCATTGTGTCTACTATTATGATTGTCTTAATTTTATATTACCGGGTACCTTTGAAATATCCCATTGAGCTAAACGCATGACTTTGTAAAATTGTGCAGAAACTGCCCTAACTTCCAAATCACCCTTAGCCAAATAGTTTGTACACATGTTTCTTATGGTCCAGATCATCAGGTGTCTTTCACAACTCTAATTTTACATATATGCCTATAATGTGGCCAAATAAAATAACTAAGAGGATTAAGATATTTTATACATTGTATATCTAGAATAATCCATATAAAGATATGAATCCTAATATATTGTGGTATCCTGGCAAAATCATTATTGGCAAATTATTCACTCTCCAAAGAATCATAATTTCAATGAGCAATAATTATTGTTAGGTAGCACAGAATGGCATATTCTAGAAGTCAAAATATCACTATTTGCAGATGATATGATAGTATACATGAGTGACCCCCAAAATTCCACCAGAGAACTCCTACGGCTGAAAACAACTTCAGCAAAGTGGTTGAATATAAAATTACCTCAAACAAATCAGTAGTATATAAATGATATACAGGCCAATAAATTAGGGACATAATAACCTTCAAAATAGTCACAAATATTATAAAATATCTTGGTATAACTCTTACCAAGCAAGTGAAAGATTTGTGTGACTAGAACTTCAAATCCCTGAAAACGGAAATTGAAGAAGACCTCAGAAGTTGGATAGATGGGATTCATAATGAAAATGCCCATCTTACCAAAAGCAATCTACAGATTCAACATAACCTCCATCAAAATCCTAACACCTTTTTTCATATACATAGAAAGAGCAATTCTCAATGTCATGTGGAAAAACAAAAAATCCGGGACAATTCTCAACAATAAATGATCTTCTGGAGTAAATTACCATCCCTGACCTCAAGCTGTACTAAAAGCAATAGTGGTAAAAACGGCATGGTATTGGTACAGAGACAGACAGGTCAATGATTGAAATAAAATCCAAGACCCAAAAGTAAATCCACATACCTATGGACTTGATCTTTGATGAAGAAGTCAAAAACATACAGTAGAAAAAAGAAAGCATCTTCACTAAATGGTGCTGGTCTAACTCACGTTCGGTATGTAGAAGAATGAAAATAAAACCATATTTGTCACCTTGCACAAAGCTCAAATCCAAGTGGATGAAGAACCTCAACATAAAACCAGATACACTGAATCTAATAGAGACAATGTGGGAAAGAGCCTAGCACTTATTAGCACGAGGGGCAATTTCCTGAACACAACACCTATGGCTCATGCTCTAAGATCAAGAATTGATAATGGGACCTCAAGAAATCAGCAACCTACAGATTGGGGAAAAAAATCATCACTAACCTTATATTTAATAGAGGTCTCATACCCAAATAGATAATGAACTCAGTTAACCTCCAAACACCCAAACAACCCAATTAAAAATTAGGCTATAGAGCTAAACAGAGAACTGACACCTGAAGAATTTCAAATGGCTGAGAAGTACTTAAAAGAAGTGTTCAAAATCCTTAGTAATCAGAGAAGTACAAATCAAAACAATCCTGAGATTCTACCTCATACCAATTAATGGCTAAATCAAAAACTCAAGTGACAGCAGATGCTTGCCAGGATGGGAAAGAGAGGATAGGAAAGAAATGGAGCCCTCCTCCATTGTTGGTAGGATTGCAAAGTGGTATAACCACTATGGAAATCAATTTGGCGGT
Organism: Apodemus sylvaticus; assembly: GCF_947179515.1. NCBI lineage: Eukaryota > Metazoa > Chordata > Mammalia > Rodentia > Muridae > Apodemus > Apodemus sylvaticus. The sequence continues at coordinate 91,253,886 of NC_067476.1, read as the reverse complement.
TCTTCAGTAATTATACCCGAAGACCCAGCTATACCACTCTTGGGCATATACCCAGAATATGCTCCACCATACCACAAGGACATGTGTTCCATTGTGTTCGTAGCTGCCTTATTTGTAATAGCCAGAAGATAGAGATGACCCAGATGTCCCTTAACCAAAAAGAACACAAAAGATGTGTTTCATTTAAACAATAGAATACTATTCAACTCTTAAAAACGAGGACATCATGAATTTTATAGGCAAATGGATGGAACTAAAATACATTATCCTGAGTGAGATAACTCACACTCAAAAGAATGTGCATGGTATGCATTCACTGATAAGTGAAAATTAGCCAAAAATACAGAATGCCAAGGATACCACCCATAGACCAGAAGAAGTGTAACAAGCAGAAAGACCCAAGTGAGGATGCTTCAATCCCACTTAGAAGAAGAAAGAAAATAATCACAGGAGGCAGAGGGAGAGAGGGCTCTGGATGGGAGAGGAGAGGTGCAAGGAAAATAGGAACAGGATCAGGTGTGGTGTTGGGATCTGGGCAAAGGGTGAATCCCAGAGAGTCAGGATTCTCGTGGTGTCAGGGGTTGGGAAGCAGTAGAGGGGGAAACCCTCTAGAAAGTACCAGAGACCTGGGCATTGGATAGAGAGAACTCAAGAGTCCACCTCCAATAGAAAGGCAGGCCCTCAAGTGGAGGGATGGAGTTACTAACCCACAGTCAACATTTCTGACCCATAATTGTTCTTGTTGAAAAGAACTGCAGTGACAAAATTGGAGAATAGACCGAGGGAAAGATAGTCCAATGACCAGCCCAACTGGATTCCATCTCATAGCTGGGTACCAAGTCATGATACTATTGTTGAGGCTGTGATGTGCTTACAAAGGGAAGCTCAATTGTGGCATGGCTATCCTCTGAGAGGCCCTACCAGCAGCTGACTGAAACAGCTGCAGATACTTGCACCTAAATATTGAACTAACTTTGGGACCAGTTGTTGAATTAGGGAAAGAATTAAAAGGGCTGAAGGGGAGAGGGACCCCATAGGAAGACCAGCAGTCTCAATTAACCCAGACCCCAGGTAACTCCCAGAGACTGTGCCACCAACCAGTAGCTTGTCAGAGGCCCCCTGCACATATACAGCAGAGGTCTGCCTGGTCTGGCTGCAGAGGGAGATTTGCTTAATCTTGGAGAGACTTGTGACCCCAGGGAAGGGATAGGCCTGTTGAAGAGGGGGAGCACCCTCTTGGAGGCAAGCAGGAGGAGGAATGGAATGAGGAACTGGGGAATAGGGGATGGAGAATGGGGAAAGGGGGAATGACTAGGATGTAAATAAAATAATTAAATTTAAAATAATTAGACTACAATTAAATTGTTCTGTCCTTTTCTCCCTCCAAACCTTCCCATATACTGCTCCTTATTCTCTTTCAAATTCAAAGCTTCCTTTTATTAATTAATTGCCATAACATACATATTCATATGAATAAATAGAACCTGCTCAGCCTGTGTATTTCTTGTGTCTTTTCTCCTTCTTGCTTTTAAATACTGGAAATATTTAAAGGTTCTTGAATTGTGTTGCTTTGTTAGCAGTTTTCCAATCATAGATACCTAATTTAAACATGTGCACTGAATTTCACAACAAGCTTGGAATTTGTCTTAAATGTTTAGACATAAAAAGCCTTTTACTTTATTTTTTTTGGTCTTGTTTGCTAATTTTTTATTTTTCAGATTATACACACACATATACACATGTACATATGTATATTTATTCTGTTTATTCCTCAGAACATGCCTTCTCATTCCCATCTTCATGACTATTTAAAGTAGTTAAATAAAATCATTGTGAAGTGAGATACAGCAGTTTTATGCCATTTCTAACAATGAAAAGTTTTTAGAAATAATTTAGCTTTCAGCTATCTATGAAGCACAGAAATATAACAGCCATGTAACCAATTTGAACTCATGGTGAAATATTAATGTGTCTTGGTTTTCCAGTGTGTGCAATGTATTATTTTGCTGATATTATAATCAGGTTTGTGTGTGTGTGTGTGTGTGTGTGTGTGTGTGTGTGTGTACTTATAGATCAAAATAAATCCAAGACTCATTTCTGAAAAAACAAATGTAGGGCAACCAATACTATTTTTATGTTTGTTCCTATCTGCATAATTTTCTGCTTCTGTAAATTAAAGTAGTTGAAACACTGTTATGTACGTGCTAAAGAGAAATTCTCTTTTTCTATGTTGGTAAGGTTTTTCTAGATATGACATTTGGTTCAGGAGGACACACAAAAGCCATTCTGCAGAAGGAACCAGATGTTACTGTCTATGCCTTAGACCGAGACCCAGTGGCTTATACTATAGCTGAGCAGCTTTCAGAAATGTATCCGTAAGTAATACTCTATTTAATACTGGTGCTGAGGTTTACCATGTTTGGTCTATCTCTCTGAAATTTACTTTCCCTTGAATGCTGGTCTAATTTTTCTTATTGGCTATTTTACTGTTCACACCCACTCCTGCAAAAGAAAGTGTTAATGTGAAGAATGTGTTCACTGCCCAGGAAAGTAATGGCATTGATACATATTCTTTCTAAATCTGTGGAATTATAATACAAAAAATGATTCCAGTATACAAGATTAATGATATGTGGAAATTTTTTACAAAAATTTTTGACAGTTGACATATTGTCAAGAAATCACTATTGTTAGCTGTATTCTGTGATGTTAGCATGGAGCATGTAGTGCTCACCAAGCTTAAGCCAGTTGATCTTAATCTTGAGCAGAGAAACTCAAGGCTTCCTGGGCAAGGTATTGAGCCATTTTTTCAAAATATCACACAACTCAATACAGTACAAAAAAACTTAGTACTTACTTTCTATATGTCTAAAAGAATGAAGTATGAGACCTTATAGTGTTTATCTGTATCTTACAACAATGTACCTGTGTTTTCTGAATTCTTCCTGAAATCTACATAAAGAGATTTTGCCAGAACTAACTGGTTTTCACTCTTCCACCTTTAAAATAAATAAGTAGGACTACAGGATGGCTCAGCAGGTAAATGTGCATGCCTCCAAGCCAACTACCCGAGTTCAGCACCCACATGATGGAAGGACAGAACCAACTTTTGTAAGTTGTCCTTAGAACTCCATACATGCCATGGCATGCATACTCACTTGAACAACCATATGTATGGGCATGTGTTTGCATAAACACACCCGTATACACGCTCACACACACTCAAACACATACACACACACACACACACACACACACACACACACACGGCTTAAGAAACATTTATCCAACTCCATCCATTTGTCTAAGAATTTCATGAATTCAATGTTACTAATGGCTGAATAGTACTCCATTGTGTAGATATACCACATTTTTTGCATCCATTCTTCTGTTGAGGGATACCTGGGTTCTTTCCAGCATCTAGCATACGCTGCATGCTGACCTCCAGTTGAACCAGCACCATTTGTTGAAAAGGCTATCTTTTTTCCATTGGATGTTTTCAGCCTCTTTGTCGAGGATCAAGTGGCCATAGGTGTGTGGGTTCATTTCTGGATCTTCAATCCTGTTCCATTGATCCTCCTGCCTGTCACTGTACCAATACCACGCAGTTTTTAACACTATTGCTCTGTAGTATTGCTTGAGGTCAGGGATACTGACTCCCCTGACTTTCTTTTGTTGCTGAGAATAGTTTTAGCTATCCTGGGTTTTTTGTTATTCCAGATGAATTTGATAATTGCTCTTTCTACCTCTGTGAAGAATTGAGTTGGGATTTTGATGGGTATTGCATTGAATCTGTAGATTACTTTTGGCAAAATGGCCATTTTAATTATATTGATTCTACCAATCCATGAGCATGGGAGGTTTTCCCATTTTTTGAGGTCTTCTTCCATTTCCTTCTTCAGAGTCTTGAAGTTCTTGTCATACAGATCTTTCACATGTTTGGTAAGAGTCACCCCAAGATACTTTATACTGTTTGTGGCTATTGTGAAGGGGGTCATTTCCCTAATTTCTTTCTCAGCCTGCTTATCCTTTGAGTATAGGAAGGCCACTGATTTGCTTGAGTTGATTTTATAACCTGCCACTTTGCTGAAGTTGTTTATCAGCTGTAGGAGCTCTCTAGTGGAGTTTTTTGGGTCACTTAGGTAGACTATCATGTCATCTGCAAATAGTGATAGTTTGACTTCTTCCTTTCCAATTTGTATCCCTTTGACCTCCTTATGTTGTCGAATTGCCTGAGCTAGTACCTCAAGTACAATATTGAAAAGATAAGGAGAAAGGGGGCAGCCTTGTCTAGTCCCTGATTTTAGTGGGATTGCTTCAAGTTTCTCTCCATTTAGTTTGATGCTGGCTACCGGTTTGCTGTATATTGCTTTTACTATGTTTAGGTATGGGCCTTGAATTCCTGTTCTTTCCAAGTCTTTAAGCATGAAAGGATGCTGAATTTTGTCAAATGCCAGTCATGGACAGATATATACATTTATTTGTGGCAATAAGGAGGCAAGGAAAAATTTTCCTCATTGCTGCTTAGTCTTGTGTTTATCATTAGCTTCAATTCATCTCTGTTTTTCCAAAAATTGATGGGCAATGACAAATACTTGGCTCATTAACAAATAAAAGGTATGAAATATTAAAAAAAAAAGAAACATTTCTCTTCTAAGAAATGTAGACCATCTAGTAATATCCTTAGAGTAAGTTATTTACAGGACTTTGTTTTGGAAAAGAAAGTTTCCTTAGGTGACTGTTTTTGTTTTTCAGTACTATTTTCAGAAACACAGATTTTTATTCTCTCATGTTCAGCACTTGGAATAAGGAAAACTGACTGGAACTTTATGTCAACTTGTTATTACTTACAGCTACCGAATAAGGAAATGATGTCTTTACAAAACAGCATAGTATATTATGGGATGTTTATCCAGAGTCTAAGAATAGAGACATGCTGTGGTCAGGTGGGTAGTGTTTCCTACTGCTTCTGCTCACAGACTCCACAGATCTAAAGAGGAAGATCTCCTGTCTCCATGAAATTGTCAGGAATGTACTTCCTCTGAATGTCCATCAGCTTGATCTCAGTTTCCATTTTTTTTCTAAAAATAGTAGGAGAATGTGCGTCAACCACATGAACCATTCTCTGTTTCTGCAATGTAATGTAGATGCATTTATTTTATCTAGATTTTATTTTACTAAGCAGAATATCTTCCACTTATAGGTATGGAAACTATTACTGTTAGATATTAGACATATTTATGTTTCAAAAAATATTATTCAGCTAGCTATTTTTAAAAAGTACCCAAATTAAATAAAATAATATAATAAAATAATTTTCCTTTACATTCATTTATTTATTCCTATATATGTTCATTTGTCTGACATAGTGTACATATAAAGGTGGTAAAAATTGATAGGAAGTCTTTTCTAGAAATATAGTGTATTTGGATGTTTGATTTAATGGAATGACATATTCTCTTCTTGAAACAATCACAATTTTCATTAAATCAAACAACAGAATAAATTGTCATTTTAATACGAACATCATTTGAAGAAATAACTGTAGTTATTTATCTTCACAGAGTTATGTTGCTCTCATTGTAAAACACTTTACACTTCTGAAAATTTCATATTCTTCACTTTGTCAAAACTAAGTTAGAATTCAACATTACCCATGAAAACTAAACAATTCATGCTACTGGTGAGATTTCTGGTAATCAATTTTAGCTCTTTCAAAAAAGATGATATGTTAGATTACGTGCTGTTAGAAAGCTAGACTTTTCCCCAGTAGCTGCAGACTCAGCTGGGGAAACACATGTAAATTGGAGCAGCAGGGTACTCAGTTTAGGCTTTGCTTACTGGAAGATAGATGTCAAAGGCAGTTTAAAAACATATAGGATTCTTTTTAATGCCTTGTAGAACAGTGTTTATTTCATATATGAAGTTCAAAAAATATAGAAGTAATTGAAGAGGGAAAGAAAAATTAATGCATTCCATTATTGGATTATAATTTTAAATCAGACATTTGAAAGGTAGGCATTTATTGCTTTCTGTAATTTAAATAGTTTCCTTTATAGCCTTGTATTTGGAGAATTTATTTGTATGATACTACCTATTTAAGATTATCTAGTATAAATTATCTTTTCCATATTATAAAATATCTTTTCCAAATATTTGATATTTCCCTTCTATTTTATCAAGGTATTATTACTCAACAGTTGTTAAATTTATGAAAGAAGTAAAAAAAAAAAAAAAAAAGGACAGATTTTAAATTCATGCCTTCCAGCTGCTTCTTGGATAGTTTCAACCAGATGACAATGTCTAGAAGTAATTTATTTGCGTTCTCTAGCAAAGCCAAGACAGGAGCATCTGGTTTTGCATTGCAACTCTGATCATGGTTGCCAGGAATAAGAAAAAGAGAAGCCTACACTATCTGAAAAACCCTTTCCTTTGGATATTCTATAATGGCCCTGCACTATAGGATGGGACTTACCACATCCAGGGCAGCCTCTTTCCCATTAGTTAATACACTGTACCCAGTGTTTTACTAAGTTACATGGTTCTCAGTAACATTAAATTGGTAAATGTAACCATCATCCACGATAATACCTGCCAGACAATGATAATTCCTAATCTTCTAACTGGTCTGACTCCTTTTCAATTTTCCCCTCCATTAGTTTTACAAAGCATACACAGTTTCAATAAAATGCAAATATTATTAAAATAGCTCTCTGATTTAAATACTTTGGAGGCTTTTCCTTGCTCTGAAGTTGAAAATCTTGAATGGGGTCATGCATGATTTAACTCATTAATGTGTCTCTTCTATCTGTTCTGATGACTTGTTTAATATGGTTCTTTTTAATAAGCTTTTTGCTTTGCTGTTTAGGATCTTTGAATATTCTGTTCTCACTACTTATAAACATTCTATTCTCTTCTAACACCCTTCCTTCCTTTACCCAGATAACATTCATCTGGTCATGGCTAGAACTCATTTCCTTTGGAAATCATCACAGATGTTCTTGACCAGAGTAATACTGATATTGTATTAGCTTAGAACATACTATACTTATTAATAGTCATGATCATAACCATAGTTAGAATATTTATGAAATTATCTGATTCTTGTTAATTTTACTTTACCATTTAAGCTCATACAGAAGTTACATGTATTAATTTCTTTATGGCTCTCAGAACTTGGAAATTTTACTGAAAACTTTTGTATGCTTATAAAATATACATATTTTTTAAGGCTAGAGATTTTTTAAACCAGATTTCAGTGATTTTCTTTTCCTTTTTAAAAAAGATTTATTTATTTTATTTATATGAGTACACTGTAGTTGTCTTCAGACACACCAAAAGTGGGCATCAGATCCCATTACAGATGGTTGTGAACCACCATGTGGTTGCTGAGAATTGAACTCAGAGCCCCTGGAAAAGTAGTTAGTACTCTTAACTTTTGAGCCCCAGTGATTTTATTTTCACAAAAATATAGTTTCATACTGGATAAATTACAGTAAAAGACAACTAATTAACACTATGGAGCATTTGAAAAACTATATGGAAACCTATTATTATAGAATATTCCTAAAATATATGCATCAAAGAAGAGAATCTAAATTGAGTCACAATATAGTAGGGATATATGCCTAGTCTAGATATTCTATGCCACCAAGTAAAACCTCTAGTGCCAGAAGTGAATTAAACCATGTTGAGTCATTGGACAAAGCTGTCCCATGGAGTCCCCTAAACATCTAAGGCTTTTGCCAAAGCAATCTGTTGCTTTCTATAATATGATGATAAGGCCCTATTGCTGGAGACAATACTGAAGCTGTACACCTACCTGAATAGCCTTCATGGTACTAGAACGTATCCTACATGCTTCCTGAGGTTAAAGGGAACCATCCATTATCAATATTTGCACCTGCAAATCCTGCAAACTACAGCAGTGTCATCCCTGAAAGATATACTGGTACAATAGTGTCTCAAATGTTATGGGCGTAGTCAACCATGTTTTTACTGGATTTAAGTTCCTCTATGAGATGAAACCTATGCCTAATACTGTTAAAGTGGCCAGGAATGTGAGACTTGATAAGCCATGGACTGACAAAATATACAAGGCATGGATAGGTTCAAGCCAGACTGGGTACCCAGCACTGGGACATGAAAGCGAACACACTTTCTAGTCTTATTCAACTAATACAAAAGCTGTATCTAATAAATATATATTCTTCATATTCCAAGAAACTATCTCAGGGCTTCGAAAAACAATACTTATTATACTTTTGATATCTAGTTATCATTAAGGTTTAAGTAAAGCAGAAACTGATAGTATCGTAGAAAGACAAGTTCTAATATCCTTTTGTCTGGAAAGGCCAGTTTGCTGAGAGAGTTTGAGTACCTTGGACACTGCCATCCCTTAATCTGTTTCATATTGTTTTGTACATTTTGAAATAAGGTAGAAGTAAAATAGCGATACTACGAGGAAAGAGCACATGGTTCAGAGTGGGAAGGAATATCAAGGAAAGAAGACCTAATGCTGGTACTATACTCAAGGCACTTATTGTAATTGACACAGGAAATATTTAACTTTGTCTCTCAAGTGCAATTTTAATAGCAGCTTGGAGAATTAGTGATAAATATTTTCAGTAGTTTTCCATATCTACGTATATAAAATGAAATTCTTTTTCTACTTTTCCACGTTAACCCACATTTTGAATTTCTCCCCAGTATATTATATTGTTTCCATTTGCCATCTTCTTTTATCTTTCTTCATAGTGATTTCTTCATAGCATTTACATACATACTGTAGATATGACATAGCGCTCTTACTATCTTGAAACAAAGCAATTGATATTGCTCACAAGAGTTACCACAAGATCAAGTCTGTTGGCACTCACTCTTAGAACTGAGCAGAACGGCCTAGTTCTTTACTTGAGATTATAGCCACCTGCTCCCTCTGCCCCCCCTAGATACACAATAGTTCAGCCCACTACATGTAGTCTTGGACGAGTGGAACACTCCATCTTATGCAGCATGTAACAGTTGTCCCTATGCTAGAGCAGGGATGTTTAGGGTTTTGGGATCACCCATTCTCCTAAAAGTGACCCCTCACATTCCTATAGGTGGAGAAACCCCTAACAAAATCTAATTGATTTACCATCAGGAGTTCAAGTGAATCATTTCTTAGATTTTATCTGGAGGAATTGACATTTTTCATGTCTCTCTTTGAATGGGAATGCAACACTATCACCTTGTGCATTGCATTGGCTCCTACTCCCACCATGTTCATCCATCCCTCCCCAGTCTGCCTGTGTTTGTGAGGGACTTGGACAAGAGATGGCACATTCAGCTTTATGACACTGGACTATGTTCCAAAGGCTTTGCGTCCAAAGCCTAAAATTTTTGAAAAGCTAATTCTTGACTCATTGTTACTATGTACATTATAGAGATTAATATTTAGTCATTACTAACACAGAAGGGGGAGCTTTGCTTATTGCAAATAAATTATGGTTTTTAATTCTAACAAATGCAAGCATTGCTGCAGACTTATATAGTAATACTTCTACACTGGCTCACAATTAGTGTTATAGATTTACTCATTGAATATTTGGCTTAAAGATTTGGAGAATTGATTCATGGAATTTAACATGCATATTTGAAATGCAAATTATATTTATATTATGACAACTATGAGAAAATGAATTACCTCCTCACCAAATTGAGATAATCCATTTTCATTGCCTACGTCATGTGAACATACCCATATGGTAGCAGATTAGAATAGCAGCAGCTTGCTCGTTAGAACACTATCTATACCTAGAAAGACTTCATTTTATCTTGGGTAAACAGTATATATTTAGAGTCATATTTTATTACATATGAGAAAATTTTAGAAGAACTCTTTATGTTTTCACTTCAAAGCTATTAAAAGAATGAAAACAATAGTTATATTTTCTCTAACATCATAGCCTGATTAAATTAAACTGAGTGTGCTCTAATTACATGTGTAATCCTCCTGTTCTTTCTACTCCCATTTTTGCCTGATATTTAAAATAAAACTGAAACAAACAGCTGCTGAATAGAATTGTATAGTTTAGTATTGTGGCTTTTCCCCCTGAGAGAACATAATGTATGTTCAACACACAATTCAGTGTCTACTGTCAGCTGTGCATGAGGTCACCAGCTTGGCTTGAGGAATGTTCACAAGCCCAAGATTGGATCTTCATAGTACAAACACAGCTCATTATCTAATAGATGAAGAAACTTCTGTGAGACTGGAGTGTGAATCTCCATGATGGGAAATCCCAGGTATATTATAAAACTAAGCTTAAATTATGTTTGGAATCTGTACTCTCATTTTCTCTATAACTTATTTAATTCATCTCAGGCACTCTATTTTGGGGCACATATTAAACCATCATTTGGGATTCTCCCTAGATAAAAAGATCAACATAATCCCTTTTAGTCTATCAGGAAACACACCATATTAAGTAACTGTTTACAAGAGGGAAACAAGATTTAGAGTTAGAAAGTCTTTTTTTTTTTATTCGATATATTTTTTATTTACATTTCAAATGATTTCCCCTTTTCTAGCCCCCCACTCCCCGAAAGTCCCGCAAGCCCCCTTCTCTTCCCCTGTCCTCCCACCCACCCCTTCCCACTTCCCCATTCTGGTTTTGCTGAATACTGTTTCACTGAGTCTTTCCAGAACCAGGGGCCACTCCTCTTTTCTTCTTGTACCTCATTTGATGTGTGGATTATGTTTTGGGTATTCCAGTTTTCTAGATTAATATCCACTTATTAGTGAATGCATACCATGATTCACCTTTTGAGTCAGGGTTACCTCACTTAGTATGATGTTCTCTAGCTCCATCCATTTGCCTAAGAATTTCATGAATTCATTGTTTCTAATGGCTGAATAGTACTCCATTGTGTAGATATACCACATTTTTTTGCATCCACTCTTCTGTTGAGGGATACCTGGGTTCTTTCCAGCATCTGGCAATTATAAATAGGGATGCTATGAACATGTGTTAAGGAAATGTGCTGAGTATATTACAAAGCTGGCTGAATATTATAATCAAAGACCAACACCTTTGCAATATATGGTTTAAAAGCAAGCCCTTGTATTATGATGTATTACAAACATTTCATTGTACAAATAAAATGATACAATAACAAGATACCATTGACCAATTAAAATGTAACCGGTTGAATTGAGTTAATATTGAAATAATACTCTATACAACAGATTTATAAAACCTTAATAATTTTCCAGGCTTTGTTTAAGGATAGCCTGTCTTCCACAGATCCAAAACTCTGATTCATGCCACAAACTAGTAGTTTAGAGAAACTGGTTTTCACTGCTATTTTGACTTAAGATTTTCTTTTAATAGATAATTTTGTTTATAATATATGTATGCATGTATGTATGTATGTATGTATGTATGTATATGTATATTACCAAAGGTATTTAGGTCATATTATTTAAAAAATGTATAGTAATCTGTTATATTTTACAAAATTCACAAACATTAAAATTTAGCATTTCAAACTCAAATAAATTAACCATTTATTTGAAATAAGAAAAAGTCAGTATCATATGGTACTTTGTCATTTAGTAATTAAATATATCAGGATTTCTAAAGTAATTTATAAAGTACATTTCATATTAACACAATTAATATCTCTTAACATAATTTCAACAATTATATTCACACAACTATATTATGTATATTGTGTAGACTTATGATTGAATTTTCTGCACAAAACATTGCAGTGACATTAATTAATTGCTACACTTCAGGAAGCTTTCCATTCTTCTTTTCAGTGGATATGAAAGGGTTTATTTGTAAGAGATATTGCTACTAAGAGAATATTTATCTCTTTTTCTCCTAGAATCTCAATAGCAATTCCCATGTTAGAGGCATCCCCAAAAACTTGTCAAAGTATTTCCACCTACACTCTGAATACCTAACAGGGCTTGACCTATTTTTCCCCCTATTAATATAGCAGATCCACAACATTGGGAAAAATAGGCAAATAAGGTATCCTAAGTTTGGAATTTCAAATATTTATCTGCATGTATCCAAGAAATTAGAGTGTGAATCAAAATTAATCTTTATTTCTAAGTAAATCATCTAAATATATCATATCAGGAACTTAACATCTGGTTTAATCACTATGGTGATATCAGACTTAATGGTCCTTCCCGTATTCCATCTTCTAAAGCCCAAGTGCCTTGTGACACTGTGGACTACACCCTCCTTCCTTTATATCCTTGTCTTTCTTCCCTCATGAACCACATAACCAAACTCCTTCCTGGTTCCTTTCTTCTCTTCCTATAATTCTCGTTATAGGGGCTCATTCTGCAAATCTCATTCTGTCTGTAATCTTTCCTAATCCTCAGCATAAAAATCTACTTGAACATCAATGTTTCTCATCCCCTATCCCAGCACTTCCAGTAATAGGTATCTCTGCATTCTTTTATCTCCTAGTTATGTTAGTTGTTATGGTCTACTTAAGATACAGACTTCCTTTGTTGAGCTATGTATTGTCCAGACATACTACAGAGTAAAAAATGTGCTCTTTTGAAAGGTGGCATTTACTTAACTTTGTTCTGTGTACACATATGAATAGTTAAGAATATCAAGTTAGATGCTTTTAAATGAATTGTACTATAAAGCAATAGCTAAAAGAATAGTATGCCAAATATTTATCAAAACTCTACCATTTTATTGGATCATCATATGGCTGTTTGGGATGTAGAATTAATATTCCCCTTCTAGTTTAAAGTGAGGAAGATTCATACTCATATATCAAACTTTTTTTTCTCTGTTGGAATTAAAACCATAAGTTTGTTGGAGAATGTCTCAAAATGATATTCTTTTGTCCATGCAGGCCCACGGCTTTGAGCTTGGTCCCGAGCTTGTCTGTGTACAGAACAGAACTGAATTCTCAAATTCATGCTTAGGAGCCACCAGGCCCCTGCTGCAGCCACTACTCTTTTTTTGTTTTTTTTTGTTTTTTTTGTTTTTTTGCCATTTTCCACATTTAATATTTAATTTTCTGATTTTACATGTTAGATTTTGATTCAAACCATTTAAGATGATGTAATGGTATATTTATATTAATGACTGCAAAAATTACTTGATGTATTTAATCACAGGTATGTGCTAATGCATTTTTTTTTAATTCGGTATATTCTTTATTTACATATCAAATGATTTCCTCTTTTCCGGCTCCCCACTCCCCGAAAGTCCCATAAGCCCTCTTCCCTCCCCCTGTTCCCCCATCTATTCCTTCCCACTTCCCTGTCCTGGTATTCCCCTATACTGCTGCACTGAGTCTTTCCAGAACCAGGGGCCACTCCTCCGTTTTTTTGGACATCATTTAATATGTGGATTATGTCTTGGGTATTCAAAGTTTCTAGGCTAATATCCACTTATCAGTGAGTGCATACCATGATTGATCAAAAGAGTCTCTCTTTTGAGACTGTGTTACCTCACTTAGTATGATGTCCTCCAGCTCCATCCATTTGTCTAAGAATTTCATGAGTTCGTTGCTTTTAATAGCTGAGTAGTACTCCATTGTGTAAATATACCACATTTTTTGTATCCATTCCTCCGTTGAGGGACACCTGGGTTCTTTCCAGCTTCTGGCTACTACAAATAGGGCTGCTATGAACATAGTGGAGCATGTGTCCTTATTGCATGCCGGGGAATCCTATAGAGCAATAGTGATAAAAACCGCATGGTATTGGTACAATGTCAAGCAAGCGGATCAATGGAATAGGAGTGAAGACCCAGAAATGAACCCACACACGTATGGTCACTTGATCTTCGACAAAGGAGCTGAAAGCATCCAGTAGAAAACAGATAGCCTTTTCAACAAATGGTGCTGGTTCAATTGGAGGTCAGCATGCAGAAGAATGCGAATTGATCCATTCTTATCCACTTGTACTAAGCTCAACTCCAATGGATCAAGGACCTCCACATAAAGCCTGACACACTGAAACTAATAGAAAAGAAACTGGGGAAGACCCTTGAGGACATGGGCACAGGTGTCCTGAATAGAACACCAATAGTTTATGCTCTAAGATCAACAATAGACAAATGGGACCTGAAATATTTACTCTTGGTTTTTTTGTTTGTTTGCTTGTTTGCTTATTTGTTTGTTTGAGAAAGGGTTTCTTTGTACAGCCCTGGCTGTCCTGGACCTGGCTGGCCTTGAACTCAGACATGTGCTTGCTTCTCCCTTCCCAAGTTCTGGGATTAATGGGCTACACTACCACCACCAGGTGAAACATTTACTTTTAAAGTGCTTGTACTAACAACATTAATTATATGCTCAGGATATGGTTAGTGATCTATTTTCATTTATCAACATGCCTCTTTGAATGTCTACCAGGCACTCTTTCTAACCTTTGAATAGTCAGTGACAAAAGTGAAAGAGCCCTGTTTCTGCCCTATGAAAATGACTAATGACTACTAGCTGTTGGAGCACACACACACACACACACACACACACACACACACACACACACATGCACGCACGCACATAACAACAACAATTAATGAAGCAAGAGGCCATGAGTTTGAAAGAGAATAAGGGAGTTGTTTTTTCTTTTTGTTTTGTTTTGTTTTAATTTGTTTTGTTTTTGCAGTGAAGAAAGGAAAAAGAGAAATGATGAAAATTATGTTATAATCTCAAAAGTGAAAACAATGCTGATAAAAACAAGGCCTTTTAGCAAAGAAGTAGGAAAGTTAAGGGTTAGGAGGGATTAATCTGAAAACAATGGCAGTCTGACAGAGCACAAACCAGGACAGGGTAAAGGCATGGCCCTGACACCATCATTCTGCCTTACAGTCAAAGGGAAATGGGAAATTATTGCAGGGCCCAGTTATTTGTGACATCGACTTATTTTAAAAGCATTACTCTATGGCTTCTATGTCTCATGATTTGTCTCATGGGACCACAACAGAAGCAGGGAAACTGGAAATTGAGGGGACAATGAAATACTGTCAGTAAAAGTGTGTTTAGATATTGTAATCTTGAGTGGAAATTTGAGACCGGCAGAACTAGGCATATGATATGCTTGCTATGCATATGTTCGTGTGTTTTAGCACACACTCATTTGTCAGTCGTTTGTAAGTAATTCAGCTTATCCTTTCTGTTCCTATTTTAAGTTAATTGATTTCCTCTCATGCTTGATCCTTCCTATCTCTGCTGAGGAACATGTGTTCCTTAAAGACAGGACTGATATTTACCTCTGTTGTCTGAGTTCAAAGTTTTATTTCTTGAATTAAATTAGGATAGCGTTAATACTCTGTGCAAAAAAAAAAAAAATTATAGGTAGAGTGAGTCGAAAAGTGTGTTTCATATAGCAAACTCTAACTCTATTTTAGAGTGTATCATTCCTAAAATGTGAAGTAAACCCTTTCTTTAAGAGCAGATTACTGCCCCATATGTTAGTTTCTTTTATTCGGAGTTAGCGTATGGATTATATCGTTGTTAACATTTATCAGTGAGTTCTTTGTTTTAACTTATAAACTCCAATTTTTCTTTATATATATTTTTTGCATCTATTTTGATTTTATTTTAATCTTTCTTTCTTTTACAACCTCATCAAAGCACAGCAAAGCTTTGCCTCTCTTCTCTTCTCCCAGTCTCTTCCTCTTACTTCTTTTTCTCCCTCCTCCCCTTCTCCTCAGAAAAGTAAAGGCCTTCCCTGGGTAGCATCCCATCTTGGCATATCAAGTTGCAGTAGGACTAGGCACTTCTATTAAGACTAGACCAGGCAGGCTAGTTAGCGGAAGATCTAAAAGGAGGCAACAGAGTCAGAGATAGGCCCTGCTCCTGCTATTAAGAGTCCCATATAAAGACCAAGCAGTAAAACTGTTACATATGTGCAGAGGACCTAGTCATATTTCATGCTTGCTCTCTGGTTGGTGGTTCTGTCTTATCTCCTATGGTCCCAGGGCCAGGTTAGTTGATTCTGTGTGTTTTCTTGTGTTGTCCTTGACCTTTCTACCTCCTTCAATACTTCCTCCTCCTCTTCCACAGGACTCCATAAGTTCTGCCTAATGTTTGGCTATAGTCTCTGCATCTCTTTCCATCATGTACTAGGTGAAAACTCTCAGATGGCAGTTATGCTAGTTGTCTGTCTGCAAGTATAACAAAGTATCATTGATAGTGTTAGGGGTAGGTTCTCTTATGGCATGGATCTTCGAGCTTGGCCAGTCATTGGTTGGACATTTCTATAATTTCTGCCCTATTTTTATCCCTGCACATCTTGTAGGCTGGACAAATTGTGTGTCTACATTTTTGGAGCTGAGTTGGTGCCCCTCATTTCTCCACTGTAAGCCTTGCCTGTTTGCAGGCTCCATATCCCTCACTGTTAGAAGTCTTAGCTTGAGTCACTCTCACGGGATCCTGGGAGTTTCCATTGTTTTAGATTTCTAGTTTTAACCAGCATCCCTACCACCACCAATTTCAGTTCTCTCTCCCTCCATCCTCCCTCTACTTGATCCCTTCTGTTCCTCTTCCCATCCCATTCCCTCCCGTACCCAGTCCCCT
This sequence comes from Apodemus sylvaticus, assembly GCF_947179515.1. Lineage (NCBI taxonomy): Eukaryota > Metazoa > Chordata > Mammalia > Rodentia > Muridae > Apodemus > Apodemus sylvaticus. The sequence continues at coordinate 91,237,326 of NC_067476.1, read as the reverse complement.
TCCTCCATTCACTGGGATCTATTCTCTTTCCTCTTCTCAGTGAGAGTCAAGCATCCCATCTTGATTCCTTCTTGTTTCTTTACTTCTTTGAATCTGTGGATTGTAGCATAGTTATTTTATACTTTATGGCTAATATCTACTTATAAGTAAGTACATATCATGTTTGTCATTCTGGGTCTGTGTTATGTTACTCATTATGATCTTTTCTAGTTCCATCAATTTGCCTTGAAAATTCATGATGTTATTGTTTTTCATAGCTGAGTAATAATCCACTTTGTAAATGTGCCGCATTTTATCAATTCGTTGGTTTAGGAATGTCTGGCTTGTTTCCAGTTTCTTGTTATTATGACTAGAGGTGCTGATAAACACCTTCAGCAGAGTGTCTGGATACAAAATTAACTTTAAAAAAAGTAACCCTCCTATATATAAACAATAAACAGGATAGAAAAGAAATTAGGGAAACAACACTCTTTACAATAGGCACAAATAATGTAAAATATCTTGGTGTAACTTTATCCAAGCAAGTGAAAAACCTATAGGACAATATCAAGTCTTTGAAGAAAGAAATTGAAGAATATATAAGAAGTTGCAAAGATCTCCCAATGCCTAAAGATCCATAGGATTAACAGTGAAAATGGCCATCTCACCAAAAGCAGTCTACAGATTCAATGCAATTTCCATCAAAATTTCAACACAATTCTTCACAGACCTTGAAATAACAGTACTTAACTTCATATGGAAAAAAATTTTCAGAATAGTTAAAACAATGTTTTATAATAAAAGAACTTCTGGAGTTACCACCAACCTTATTTCAAGCTGTTCTACAGAGTTATAATAATAAAAACCTCATAGTATTGGCATAAAAGCAGACAGGTTTATCAATGGAATTGTGTCAAAGACACAGAAGTAAATCCATTTACCTATGGATACTTAATTTTTGACAAAGAAATCAGGAAATTATACAGTGGAAAAAGGAAAACATCTTCAAGCAATGTTGCTGATCTAATCTTCATGTAGACAAAAGAAAATAGATCTATATCTATCACCCTGCACAAGACTCAAGTCCAAATGGATCAAAGACCTCAACATAGAATGAAATATTCTAAATCTGATAAAAGTGAAGGTCAGAAATAGCCTGGAATGCATAGGTACAGAAGACAACTTCCTGAACAGACCATCAACAGTTCAGACACTAAGATTAATAATTAATAAATGGGACCTCATGAAACTGAAAAGTATAAGACAAAGGACACTGTCAAAAGGACAAAATGACAGCCTACAGATTGGGAAAAGGTCTTTACCAATCATACATCAGACAAAGTACTGTTAATCCAAAATACATAAAGAACTGAAGAAACTAACAAATTAAATAACCCAATTACAAAATAGGGTACATATCTAAACAGGGGATTCTCAAAAGAAGAATCTCTAATGGGCAAGAAGCACTTACAGAAATGTTCAACATCCTTAGTCATCAGGGAAATGCAAATAAAACCTACTCGAGATTCCATCTTACACTTGTCAGAATGGCTAAGATCAAAAACTCAACTGACAGCTCATGCTGACAAGGATGTAGAACAAGGGGAGCCCTCTTCCATTGTTGGTAGGAGTGCAAATTCTCCAACTACTTTGTAAATCAATTTGATGGTATCTCAGAAAATTAGGAATAGTTCTACCTCAAGATTCAACTATACTACTCCTTGGCATGTAACCCAAATATGCCCCTACTATACCACAGGGACACTTACTGAACCATGCTTTGATTTTAAATAATGACATAAATATCAGCATTTTGTTGGTTGTTCTTAATGACAATACCCATATTAGCATTTTGATTAACTGGGGAGAAAAACTGTAGGATCTGTTGTCTGCTTTTGTCAGAATGTTCAGCTGAGGACGCTCAGGGTTTGTAAGGTGCTCTCCTGAAGGTAGTGCTGAGTGGTCTCAGGACATAATCCCAGAGACCCTAACCCTTATAAGACTTGGTTGGCTGTACTGTCTCAGTTCTTTCTCTTGTTTTCATGGTTCTTGCTACTTCAATAATGATCATATTTTAATTTTCTCTTATGGAGTAAATATTTTATGTTTTAAAAGATAATTATGCTAGATAAATTTTATGACCCAAATGACACTGTTGCCTCCTTAATTTACACTATTACACTATCATCTCCTTAACTTATTGTCTCCTTGATATGTTTACAAGCAGAGTATTTAGGTGTCCATAGAAGTTTCAGATGACTAGAGTTAGTCATCATGGTTTCTTTTGCGTGAACATTTTTCTTAGCAACAAAAGAAACATTTGCTGCAGTTAAAATCATCAAAGTAAAAGAATACCTTAAAAAAAAAAACATGTGTTGTTTGCCTGTATTTCTGTCATTTAAATTCCTATTGTGTTTATACATGATTTGAGAACATGGTATTATTTATAAAATTATATCATTTGATGGACTTGAGAAATGGTTCAACAGTTAAGAATAGTCATTACTCTTACAGACGACCCAAATTCTGTTCCCAGCATATACATCATGGTTCACAACTACCCTCCTAACTCTAGTTATATAGCATGCAATGTTTTTTTTCTGACCTCTGATGGCACCATCCATGTAAATGGCACACATACATTCATATGTAGAAACAAAACATTCATGAACATAATGCATATATTTTAATTAAATTATTTGAAACATTATTTGAGAGGAAGCCATTTTATTCTTTTTTTTCTTCCCTTTAGTTACCCCATTCAAATTAGTAAGATACTAGTATAAGAACTTATGTCAAATTAAGTGTTACATTATGAATCTCTGCTGACATTTGAAGACCCATCCTGACTATTTGGTGTAGCTTAGGTGTGTGTGTATGTGTGTGTGTGTGTGTGTGTGTGTGTGTGTGTGTAGGGGTATGTGCATGCACACGCATGCACACGCATGCACATGCATATTTTAAAATCTGGAGGTTGACATTGGCTGTTGTCTCCCTCTGTTACTCTCTCCCTTATGTTTTGAGACAGGGTTTCTCATTTGACCTGGAACTCATGGATTTGGCTAAAGTTCCCAACCAATGCATTGTAGAAATCATTCTGTCTCTGGCTCCTAGTTCTAGGATGTCAGACTTACTCACATATGCACTTTCAAGAGGGTGCTTGGGCTCTAAATTTGGTCCTTATCACCATGTGGCAGTCACTTAACCCCCTGAACCTATAGTGAGGTCACCTGTCATTCTACATATTCATGACTAATTTTTTTTATCACTTTATTAGGTTAGTCTGGCTAGAACTTACTTATTTTTATTCTTGTTAAATATTTTGCTTTGTTCCACTGATTTTTAAAATACATATTTCATTAATCTTTGCACAATTCTATGAATGCTGGGATTTTGGGTATACAGTGCCATGCCCTGCTTCAGTTCCCTTTGTTAAACACAAGCAATGTTTTTTGTGTTTATCAACACACTTAGTATAGTTTGTATTTACTCTATAATATATATTGTATTTATTCATTGTACACCTGACTTCCACCTGGTATTGTTTTTCTTTCTCCTGACATGCGTACTTTCATCTTTTCGTCACTGTTCATCTTTTCTCCACAGTTCATTTGGTGAAAACAACCTTTCAATCTTTGCATCCTCTACAGTGAGTAGATGTGTGATGTGTTCTGAAAGGTACTTTCCCCAAGTGTTGGATTCTGGCATGACAATGGTTTTGTTTTTGTTTTTCTCCTTCAATTCTTCCAACATGTTTTTCTGTCTTGAAGATTGTATTATTCCTGGCCAGAAGTATTTCATTATTTTTATATTTATTATACTGTACATAATGCATTTTAAGGCGTTTGTTTATGATTCAGTTTATGTAATATCATTATGATAAGCCTTGTTAGGGTTTTCTTTCTGTCCTCTGTGCTAAAATCTTTGAAGTTCATATCATTCACCTGTCAGTGAAGTGTCTGTGTCCCATTTCCCTTAGGTGTTTTCTGCATTTAGTGACTTCACATTGTCTTTCCCTTCACCAGTGTCTTCTTTTTAACATCTCTGGATGGGCAGGTAGTCTTTGGGGGATGTTTTTTTTTTTTTCCTGTGTCTGCATCACTAATTTTTTCTTCTATATTATCTAATCTTAGGGAATCTCGTCATGTATTATTCATCTCAAAAAGTATAATTATCACCATTAGATGTGTAGCTTTTTAAATAGCCTTCATAATTTAATTAAAAATTGTAATTCTTCTGGTTTCCAGTATACATGTTATTATACTGTGACTATGCCAGCTACTTCTATTATTTTTGTATTCTCTAGGCCCTTAGTTATATTTTAAGATTGTTCTTTATCCTAGTCCATTATCTATAGCTGTTGTCTGTGCCTAAAGTTCCCTAGTTAGACAGTAGGTACTCAGTTTCTCTTGTAATTCTGCCCAATCTCTACAATAACAGAAGCTACAGAAAATTTTATCTTACCTCATGTATTTCCGCTTTAGAGGGGATAACCATTGTATTCTGAGAATTATCCAATATCAAATCCTTTATTTTGTGCATTCTGTCCAATAACTTTTTTTATTTTTGAAATTATAATATAATCATGTCATTTTCTCTCCTGTTTTCTTTCTCCAGCCCCTCTCATATGCCTCTTGTTGCTTTTTCCAAAATCATGACCACTTTTTTCAGTAACTGTTGTTACATAAATTTTTGTGTATATATGTTTGTACACACACACACATATACACACACACACATACATACCTACATTTAGAAATATTTTTCTAAATACACAAGTGCAACCTGTGAAATGAGATACTGTGCTTTCAGAGTTGGCCATTCGGGATTGGTTGGCTAGTTGGTATGTTCTTCTGGGGAGAAGAGTTGTTCTCCTGCTTTTAGCATCATTACCTACAGTTGTTTGTGTAGGGTTGAGGCTTCCTGCCCTTTTCCCTCCACATTAGCACGTATACTGGGTTTGTTCTTGTCCAACACATGTTTAGGCAGACAACCTGGTGGTCTTAATGGGTGTAATCTCTTAGAATCATAGGAGACATAGTCTTACAGCAAACTCCATGATCCTCTAGCTCTTATCATCACTGCCCTCTCTTCCACAGTGATCCCTGAGCCTTAGATGTAGAAGTTGTTTGTAGATTTAGTCATTGGGACTGGCATTCACAACTGCATGTTGACTGGTTGTGGTTTCTGTAACGGTCTCCATCTGTTCTAAAGGGAAGTTTCCTTGACGAGGGGTGAGGACTACATTTATCTGTGGGTATAAAGGCAAATATTTAGAGTGCTGCTAATAGTAACTGACTTCTGTTTCTACATTTTGTCTGAAGTGTAAAATTCTTAATTTTCTTTTGGCCATTGTGATTGTCTTGTGAATAGAGGTTTAATAGATAACAACAGTTTAAACTACTTGAACTAATGTGTGTTGCCTTCCTGTTGCCTTTTTTGGTAGAGTTGATTTTTATTTTAGTTTCATGAGAATGTGTGACAAAACTCAAAATGTTTTGCTCTTATATTTCACTTAATGAAAATTACTTTGTAATGGTATTTTATAATTTATACTTAGATGGTTAGTACTAAGTTCACGTAACATATCTCTTTTATTACACACAACATAAAAGCACTCCAGTGTCTGTCAAGCAGTCTTCAACACATTTGTTAGTTTGATAATCTTCTCCACGCAGGCCTTTCCATCCACTCTTCTCTGCTTTTGTCTCATAATTTCTGAAGTTGTGTTCTAGGAAATGTACCATTTTTGAGGTCACCTATGAGCAGCAGAAGAACCATTCTTTAATGGAAATCTTATACTACTTAACATTTGACTGGATTAATGAGAAAATATAAGAGAATAGCCTATAATTATTCATAAAATGTGCAACTAGACTGACCACCCCACATGTTACTGGGCTGAAGCTTAGGTAAATTAGTCTTTATAAACTTTTTTGTATTTGAAAATAAGGCTCTCTTAGTTATGGTTTCCATTGTTGTGAAGAGACACTGTGATCAAGCCAACTCTTAGGACAGCATTTAATTGGGCCTGGTTTAATTGGTGTCAGAGGTTCAGTCCATTGTGCTCATGACAGAAAGCATGGCAGCATGCAGGCACACATGGTGATGGAGGAGCCAAGAGTTCTCCATCTTGATCTGAAGGCTACCAGGAGAGATACTGGCTCTTCAACACTGGGTAGAGCTTGAGCTTAGGAGTCTCAAAGCCTTCCTCGACAGTGACACACTTTCTCCAACAAAGCTGCACCTTCTCTGGTAAGGCCAAACCTCCTAATAGTGCCACTTTCCATCAGCCAAGCATATTCAAACCATCACAAAAGCTAAACTATTTTCATAAACATTTCCTGAAATTTAATTTATGAAATGTTGAGCCAAATTTTATACATGTTACACTTTTAACAAACTGTACTTTAAATAGATAGTGATGATAATGATTTCTAGTTCGTTCTCATACCTTTGGGTACTTAGCTGTTATAATACCCAGTATTATAATGTGTAAATATATCATTTCTTAGCTAAGCTTTTTTCCTATAGTTGAAACTATGCTTCTTAAATTCAGTCATTTCCATGTTGCTTATATCCTTTTGGTGATTCAATTGTTTTTACTAATGGGAAGTGATAACTTTAAGTCATTAAATGCTTGTCAGTATGTTCATCATGTTATATAATTTTGCATTCTTGCACATGTCCATCGAAAATGTTGCTGTGTGATGTTTACTAATTTAACACTACTCTAATAAGGCATTTTAGAACTGATATTTCTCCTGAAATTGTTTCATGCATTTTTTCTTCTGATAAATGGGAGCAGAGTAAGCTAACTTCATAATTTTCTGGTTTATATTCGTAATGAAGTTAGCAAAATTGATCGAAAGACCAAAGCAACCTTCTGTTGGATATTTTTGGGGCGGGTCTAAAATCATCTTTTGTTGTTTTAAACTGCCAGAGAAAGCATCTTCTGCCTTGTTATCGCTGACCTTTGACTTGTCAGTGCAACCTAAAGAGAATTATCTCTATATTATTAATAAAATACATCAGATCAGCCGCCTGGTCAGTGTCTGCTTTCCCCTTCCCAGCCCACTGGCATCATTGGCAGAGGGAGGTTTAAGGAAAGAATTTCCGGGAGTTGTACGGATATTTTGAGAATGGAATGATTCGACAGTCCATACCATCGGATAATGTTTTTCTTTCATCTTTTCTCAGCACCTTCCCCCAGCCTATTTGCTGCACATGCATGTTATTCATAGGGGGAATCATTGCCCTTCTCTTTTTCATCCCACTCTTGTAGCAGTAGATGAGAATCATCCTTTTGGGGACCAGGCTCTGGCTGCCGAATGAGCAACTCCCTGTTTTGAATGAAATGTTGTTTCAGTCTTCACAAATATTTGTGAAAATATCTTCACAGATATTTCATTCTGCATTTTCATTAAATTACTATATTTTCTTTTTTGCTATTTCCTCTCTGACTCACATAACTTTACTACCTAGCTACTTTAAGATAGTTGAGATCCAAAAAGACATAAATTATCATTTATCTTCATTCATATTATATTCATTCCCCCTTGTCTCTCTCTGTCTGTCTTTCAAGCCCCGCCTCCAGCCCTGTCCATGCATGGGTGCTCTGGGATCTAACCTCAGACTCACTGCCTCACTAATGATTCTTCCAAATTTCCTCTAATGCACTGTTGGTTGTGATGCATCTCTAGCCTTTGCCCTTGGCCTTTTCCTTCTAGCTATTCTTTTTCAAAATTTGATACATTGGCTTTTGAGGCTATTTCTTTATTGGTCACTCTAGAATTTATACACTCAGGCCTAACCTTTTCTCTAAGCTCAGATCAAATTTAGTTTAATTAACTGCTTAAAAATTGCTAGTTAACATGTTCCAAATGAAAAGATGCTTTGTTCCTCAGCAAATCATTGATTCTTTCCTACCTCACTAATAGGCACCTTGTTGCTTGTGTCAAAAACAGTCATCCTCTTCTCTGCTCACTTCTCTACAACTCCAAAGTCCTGCTTCTCTTATCCAGCACTACAATAAGCTAAGAGAGACTACTGGTATTGCCATTTGTTTTCCCACAGAAGCTCCTAAGTTTGGCCTGCTTTTGTAAGCTTGGTTCATCTACTTGACCTCATCTTTGTTGAAGTTTCTTACAATGTTGCAGGTATAGACTCCAGGCTATTATGAGAACATGTCTAGTTTCTATTCCATTTCAAGTCCTGTGTCTCACTTCTTAGCCCCTTCTTCCCTACATGCCTCCAGTCATTTGGGGTCCAACGCTTACTGTTCTAGGTAAACGCTCACTGCAACTGAACAGCCCCTTTCCAATTTCTCAGCCTCATTGTAATCCATTGATCATCTTTTTGTATGGATGATTTATTCTTCACAAGGGAGCTTTTAAAAAATTTGTGTGCATATTCGTTATACATGATGCCATGTTACATAAGGACTTTTTTTAACAGTATAAATTGTGCCTGTTATACCCGTCAGTCTCATTGCTCCTTTGAGTTTCCCTTCTAACTTCATATCATATATACATACATTATTTTAATTTTATATCTTTACATGAAATCTAAAAACCATATATGTGAGAAAACATGATTTTTATCGTTATTTCATACTAGTTAATTGTTTAACATGATTATGACTAATTACTTTCATTTTCCTACAGATGACATCACTTTGTTCTTTCTGGCTGAATAAATATAATTCCATCGTATATGTATATACTATACTTTTTGTTATTTTTTGCTGTCCACAATTATTTATAAATTATTATGTATTTTGACATATATAATGTTTTCTTTAGGAATTTCTCTCCTTTTTAAAGAGAAGATTTCTCTGTATACCCTTGACTGTCCTAGAACTCACTATGTAGAATAGACTGGCTTTGAAGTCACAGACATCCATCTACCTCTGCCTTCTGTGTGCTAGGATTAAATGCATAATCCACTAAACCTGTCTTCTTCAGGATCTTTAAAATTTTATTAGTTTTGAGATTTCAGAATACTTGAGTATTTTTTATATATGTATTTACATATTTTCCACTGCTTTTCCTCCCTCTTTATCTCCTCCCCTACTCCCAAATTCTTGATTTCTTCTTCAATTATTGTTTCAAACACAGGCACACACATACACACACACACACACACACACACACATACACACACTCAAACCATTAAGTCCATTTAGTGAAGCTCATATATACAAATATTTAGAGATGACCATTTGGAATCAAATAACTCTTATCAGAGGCCTTGGAGCAAACTGAATCACCTTCCCCAGCAACCATGGTTTACCTGCAGCTTTTATCTACCACATTTTTAAATATATCTAAATTTGCTTCATAACTCTGTTTTTTTAAGAGTACAGTCCACATTGGTATGTGTTGTTCAACAGTTTCCTTGGGATGGAAATTTTCTGCTCTGCAGGGAATCTAATTATGGCAGGAAGTAAACAACTCAGAATGGCTTCATGGAGTCCCTGAAACTTACTGGATTAACTAGGCTCTTTTCTTCCCAAAATTATATAGCAATATGACTACTGGAAGTCACTTTTAGACCAACATCCTGGAAGAAACAGGGAAAAACCAAGAAGCTTGAAAGAAGCAGACCATTCCTAAACTTTCTACAGAAGACACACTGCGGCTGACTCAACGCTAACCATTCATCTCTTGAATTCACAATGTCTTCTGTATCTATTCTGTTGCTTGTACATTATATTATATATAAGTGTTGGATAACTTGAGTATGTTTAGTGATGTCCACTTTGGATGAAGTGAAATTACTACAAAGGAAACTAAACTAAGACCTACTTCTTCATCTAGTAATCAGGCTTTATGAAATATTTCTTCATCTATATGGACATGTTACCTGGTATGATCTTTTCAGGTCTTGTGTAGTCAGCCATATTATTGATAGTTCATAGGAGCACCATCCCTTTCATCTCTAGAAGAAATTATCTTGCAGCTGCCATCCCAGTTTTCAGGCTGTTAAAATCTTTCTACCCCCTCTTCCATGATTTTCCTCAATTCAAAGGTATAGGGGCTAGATTACAGATGTTCTCTTTGGGGCTAGACAACACACACTCACTGATTCTCTGCCTTTTAATCAATTTTTTACTCTTTCTCCATCTGATGGACCAGAAGCTTCTTTGATATGTGAAAACTTATACCTCAACCTTTGGGTATAAGGTTGAGAATTCAGAATGCAATTGAAAACTATACTACAAAGTAATATGGAATCAGTGAGCTCTTCTATAGGTCCTAGGACCTCCCAAGACATGTATTCTGGGTTTAAAGTACCAGGCTTGTGTAGTCTCTAATTGAGCAGTCATTAAGTCCACTGACACCTAACTGTTGGTTCCTTCCAAGATAGAAATACCATCATTCCACCATTGATAGGTAGCCTGTCAGTCTGTAATGACTAGCTCTCAGACTTTATATCTAAGTAACTTTTCCATCTTGCATAACATCTGACACTATGAAAGCTAGTCCTTAGGAAGGATGCTACCAGGTAAGTTCTGGCTTATTGTATTCAAGCCTTGTGACTGAAGCATATATGTTTGGCAATAGGGTCTGACTACATGTTCTAGCAGACAGCCAAGAAAATTATCAATAGTCTGTATTTTGTTGGCATATCATAAAAACCTCTCCTGCCCAACTAACAAGTCAAAGGGCAGTCTGTATCTTCTTACCTGGTCCTGGGATTTATTATTTTCAACCATGGCTCCTGGGAGTACCTTATCTCTCCAATGTGGGTAATTAAACTAGAACTCCTTCTTCCCCTCACACCATTCCACCCTCATGGGTGTGTGTGTGTGTATGTGTGTGTGTCTGTGTGTCTGTGTGTCTGTGTATAATGTTTATGTTGTTACATAAGCTTATAAATCAAGGTCTCCGGCTTTTCCAAACATGCTTTGTATTATTTATTCCACTCACTTTCCTTTCCTTGTGCTTTACCCATATCCCCCTAGTAAGTTCCCCCAGTTTCTTTCCTTCACCATTCATAGTGCTTCTATCAGTTTTGCTCCTTCCTAGAATGCTCTGTCCCCCTCTCTCCAATGGTTCCTTTCTACCTTCCTCACTTTTATGGTTACTCTAGATTGTATACTCCTACCTAAAGATTGGGTACTTATATGATTTACATATAAGAGAAAACATTTTGTGTTTGACTTTATCTTGAGTTGACTCACTAAGTACAATATTTTCTGTTTGTACCCATTTGCCTGCAGAGTTCAAGGATTCCTTTTTCTTCACAGCACAATAGAATTCCCTTGTGTATCCATAACTCCTTTTTATTATCCATTCATCACTGATGGACATCTAGGCTGCTTCCATCTCCCATCTATTGTGAGTAGAGTGATAATGAACTTGGGCAAGCCAGTTGTGCTCAAGTTGAATATAGAATTCTTAGGGGACATACCAAGGAATGGTATTACCCTCAGCTCTTTGAGGATTTTCCACACTGATTTCAATAAAAGTTGCACCAGTTCACAATCCTACCACAAGTGAACGCATGTCCGTTTACCACATCCTCACCATCATTTCTCAGCAGTTAATATTAATGATTTTTACTGGGTGGGGTAAGGTGAACTCTCAAAATAGCCTTAAATTGTATCTCATGAATGGCTAATGATTTTGACCATTTTTTAGGTTACTTCTTTGGCATCTTATAAAGATTATTATGATGAAAAATCAATAATTATTTTATAATACTAAAAGATAAGGCAACGTAAAATTATGTTTTATTTTATAAAACAATGTTGTTTAAGCATGCTATCCATTTTTGCCTTCCAGAGAGCATGCAACCTTTTACTTAGGCTTAGGACAGCTCTACCCCACAACTTTACTACAAGTCCTCAATATGTGCCTTATGGTCTTAACATCTCCAATATTTTAGGGGCTATACTATAACTGAAACTACCCCTTCAGCAGTGGCATTTCTAGCCACACAGGAACTTCATTCCAGACATAACTACTAGACTTCAATTTGTCTTCATGACGCTCCAATTACATCTTCTATGCCTTCAGACCCAGCAGTACATGGATCAAACTTACATATTGCCTACTTCGGCTTCCAATTCATACATTCTCTATTTGATCAGTTTCTGTGGCATGAGCAAATACTTCTCTATTGTCCAGATAAAACATAGAATTTGCACCTCAATGGTGCTGATCTTTTATTAATAACCTCTGATTATTCAGCTTCAGGTTGATCACACAGGGGATGAAGTGCAGATCTTTCTTTCTCTCCCTAGAGAATATTCATCCACATCACAATTTGCAAGAGAATGACAGGTGTGCCAACAGTGCCATTCATAGCTTCCAGTGTCATGATTTCAGGAGTCCCCTCTGGTGGTATAGATCTTTCTGTATTGTTTGGTTTCTTTGTGGCAGCAGACAATTTTTCCCCATCTGGTACTTGGGAGAAGTAGGCTTTCCAAACTTCTATTTGCTGATGTTTTTCAACCTTTCTTGTTAAATGAAAAGAACTTGTGAAGGTCTCTCTGGATTGTGGAAATACAGCTTCCAAGGCTTCTTTGAGAGCCTTTGGAACCCAAGGATAGGAGGGGATGTGCTCCAGCACAGGAAGCTTGGCAGCTTGCTGCCACCCTCCTTTTTCTGTGTTCTCTCTCCCACCAAGAAATCTAACCCACCAGCCCAAGTCTCTGGAACTCAGGAAGCCAGAGGGCAGTCTTTTCTGAGCCAAAAGGAAAAAAAAAAAAAGCAATTTGTATTTCTTCTTTTGAGAACTCTTCATTCAGATCCATACCCAGTTTTTTGTTTTCTCATCTCAATATTTTGAGGATTTTTTTCACTCATTTATTTATTCTTTCACTTCACATCTAGATCACAGCTCCACTGCCTTTCTGTCCTCCAAATCCCACCCTTATATGTTCTTCTCCCTATTATTCCCTCCGTTCCTCTTAAGAGAGGGGGAAGCCCTCATTGTGGACCACCCAACCTTAGCAAATTAAGTTACAGAAGGCCTAGGCATATCCTCTCCTACTGAGGCCTAACAAAGCAGTCTACCTAGGGGAAGGGTATCCAGTGGCAGGCACCAGAGTCAGCGACAGTACCTGTTCAAATTGTTAGGGAACCCTAAATAAGACCAAGCAACACACCTGCTACAAATGTGTAAGGAGCCTAGGTCCAGCCCCTGTGTTCTTTGGTTGGTAGTTCAGTCTTTATGAGCTCCTATGGGCCCAGATTATTTGACTCTGGCTCCCTCAATCATATCTTCCAATCTTCCACAAGACTCCTTAAGTTCCATGTGATGTTTGGCTGTGGGTCTCTGCATCTGTTTACATCAGCTATTGAGTGAAGCCTTTCAGGAAACAGTTATGCTAGGCTCCTGTTTGTAAGCATAGGCAAGTGTCATTAATAGTGTCAGGGCTTGGCTCTTTCCCATGGGATGTGTCTTAAGCTGAGACAGTTGTCAGTTGGCCGTTCCCTTAAGCTGTGTCCATCTTTATCCCTGCACATCTTGTAGGCAGGACAAATTTTGGGCTGAATGTCTGCCTCCATCAACTGGAAATCTTGCTTGGCTAGAGGAGGTATCCACTTTAGTCTCTGTGGTGGCTATTCCTGGTTGTCAACTTGACTATATCTGGAATGAACTACAGTCTAGAATTGGAAGGCTCAGAGATATAAGTTTCTGACCTGGATCTTGGCATGGAGACCTTGAAACATAGTGGCTGAGACAAGGAGATCTCCAAGTTCAAGATCATTTGGGATTAAAGACATGGATGCACACGCCTTTAATCTGGACTACACCTTCTGCTGGAGATATATAAGGACATTGGAAGAAGGAAGATTCTCTCTCACTCTTCCTTGCCTGCTTGCTTCATGGGACTGAGAAACTGCTAGATCCTTGGACTTCCATCCACAGCTGCTACTGATCATTGTTGGGGAGTTGGACTATAGACTGTAAGTCATTGACAAATTCCCTAACTATATAAAGATTATCCATACGTTCTGTGACTCTAGAGAATCCAAACTAATACAGACGTTGGTACCAGGAGTAGTTCTAGAGGAGCAGAAGTATAAGGATGAATGTTTCAAAATTTTGGAGTTGGTTGGTTGATCCAATAGCACCTTCAACTACTGAAACTTCTCCAGATTCTCTCCCTCCTGGGAACTCGGAGAACCATGGATGAAACTATATCTCAAGCTTAAAGAAGCTAATGCCTTTGATTATCCTGATGAATTAGGTGATTCGGTGGTATACAATACTTTCTCCAAGTTGGGGAAAAAATCAGAAAATGATTTTGCTGGCTGGTTGCTCTTAGCATCTCGGGAAAAATAATGAAGGAAAGGAAGGAGTTGTGTGATAAAATCGAAGAGCTCCAGACTCAAGTAAACAATCTAAAAGTTGCTAAGTGTGCGCTTGAAGAGAATCTACTCTCTAGCAGCCATAGAGCTCAAGTAGCAGAAAATCAAACTGAAGCCCTCATTATAAGGTTGGCTGAATTACAGCGAAAATTTAAGTCTCAACCTCAGAAGGTGTCAGCAGTTAAGGTAAGGGCATCAATTGGCAAAGAATGGGATCCTATAACTTCGGATGGGGATGTGTGGGAAGACCCTATTGAAATTGAGAATTTTGAATCTTCAGATTTTCAAGAATTTGCTCCACCTGAAGAAGTAGTACCCTCAGCTCCACCCCTTGAAATAATGCCTTCTCCACCTGATGAAATTAATCCCTCAAAGCCTGATAATCCAGCAGTGACTTTTGCTGACAATACTGATGTTTCTCAGGGCCCACCAATAGTTTCTTCTAGACCTATAACCAGACTGAAGGCAGAGCAGGCCCCTAAAGGGGAGGTAGAAAGTGTAGTCCATGAGGAAATACACTATACTATTAAGGAGCTTAATGAGTTTGCTAATTCATTCAGGCAGAAGTCTGGGGAATATGTGTGGGAATGGATTTTAAGGGTGTGGGATAATGGTGGAAGGAACATAAAACTAGAGCAGGCTGAGTTTATTGGCATGGGCCCTCTGAGTAGAGATTCTAGGTTTAATATGGAAGCTTGCACAGTTCAAAAAGGTGTCAAAAGTTTGTTTGATTGGTTGACTGAAGTATTTATCAAAAGATGGCCTACTGAAAAGGAGTTGGAGATGCCTGATATCCATTGGCTTAGTGTTGATGAAGGGATTTTACGGCTTAGGGAAATTGCAATGCTAGAGTGGATAAGTTGTGTAAAACCTAATCCTCCACAGTGGATTCTAGATCCTGAAGGTTTTTCCAGACTATAACATATGAGGTATATATGTATCAATGAATTCTGGCCAAAACAAATTTTAAATTTAGAACCAGGTGAGTTCAGGTTTTGTTTTGATTATCTTTGTTTCTTTCTTTGTTTTGCCAGTGGACTGTCCTGTAGGGCAACGTGAGCTTTATAGATGACAACAAAGAGTTGAGCAGTCTTAGCATATTAGGAGTCTTTGGCGGCTACCACTCTCTTTAGTACCTTGTGGCCATTCAGAGTCTCTCATGCATCAGAAATCACTTAGTTTGTCTGCTCTGAAACCGCTACCATTCAGGACAGTATTTCAGCAGTCAGAGCACTGAGATCTGTGGTGGAGTTCCTTGCTCTCCTTGCTCTCTGTCACTCAGCAGCATGTGCTGGGGAGCGAGGAGTTTGTTGTAACCTAATTCAGAGTTAATGCTGCTGGCAATGAACCATATGACAGATTAGTGACTTTGTAAGTCCAGCTACATTCTGATCTCAGGCATGGGGCTATGATTATCAGCAGTTGTCCTTGAATGGTCAAGTCTGCTCCATGCCACTCAGGGCTGGGCTACTAAGCACTCTCCTCTTTCTGCTTCTCTTAGTGCCTAAAGTTAGCAAGTTGCTGGCTTCCAGGTTACCTGGTCTCCACAACTACCTCATGTGCCACCCAGAGTATTTTAGTTTCAAACACCAGTCCACAGTCTTCCCAAGACTTCAAGAATAACAAAGGGACCTTTTCCAATACTGTTACCAGTCCCTCTGCTCTATCAAATCCTTGGGAAAACTGTTGGCTAATCTTGTGGGCAGGGCTGTCTGTCTCTTTGCCAGGGCTCCTAGCCTTCTGAAAGAGGCTTCTGTCCTTCCTCCCCATACAAAAAGCTGCAGCTGGTTGTGTGCTGGCCAGTCATTTTCCCTGCATAGCCCCCTGTTTTCCTGTCACCATCTTTGTCACAGCTGGAACTCATCCAATCCTTGTGTGTTTGAAACAGTCTATGCCTGGTTATTCTGATTCTTTTATTCCCTGTGTCATAGAGTAGCAGCTTGTAATCCATCTTGCTTGAACAGCTACTATTGTTCTCCTGGAGTACTCCCTACCTAGTCTTCCTGTCGCCTAATCGATTCTGAACATGACAGCTCCTAAATGATCCTTCTGGGCTATGTTAGATAATAATACCATTTGCCTGCTAGAATCTGTAATGATTACTCTCTTATAGAAAATAAACTGTTTACTATGGCTTCCAAGGCCCTACCTAACTTCTTCATTTTTTTTCTCTGCGTCTTGATCACTCTGATGTGGTTATTGGCTTCTTTATTATTCCAGACATGAAAGTACAAAAGGAACAATGAGATGAGAGGAACAGACCTAAAAGGATGTAGAATAGAGGACTACAAGTAGTTAAATACACATGACAATAAAGCTAAGAGAAGGATAAAGAAGAAGAAAAGGTACCAACAAGAATGGTAAGTAAGATGGAGGAAGGCTGAGGTGAACAGAAAGGAATAAGAGTAAAATAAAGCAGCACATGTAGGTACAAGTGCCATAAAGAAACCTACTAGTATGCATGCTAAGGTTAGACATTAACAAAACTTAGCTATATTATAGTTACATCATAGGTCAGCCAATAGATAGATAGATAGATAGATAGATAGATAGATAGATAGATAGATGGATGGATGTGTAAAATATGGGCATACTCTAAACTAAATCTATGTATTAGAAACTTTTTCTGGCTGGAATGTTCTTTCCTCGCCTATTTATGGCTTATGTTTATGATTATAATTTATAATACTAAAAATCCTGAGTTGGAGGAAGCTTCCTCTGAGTAGCCAAGACTCTGGGCAAGTGTTGTAATATCCAACACCTTCTCAAAATCTGTGGAACCATAACATTCTCAGGTTATCCTACTGCCTACCCTCCACTTTGTTAAAATGATAACTGATCTTAGTCTACTCTATGTAGCAAATTACCTTGCATTTCCAATGTTATATCTCATCCATTGAACGGCAAAATTTATTAATCTATAATGCACACATGGGCTCATACCTGTATCATTCCAGCTCCACAGTCTATTTCTTGATAACACTTGGTAGCCTTGCCTAGCATATGGAGAGCTATATGAAATGAGACTCTTCTTGGAGACTTTATGCATATATTTCATTTAATTTGAATCTCTGAATGTTCATCAAAGAGCTAGGAGTCATGCAGATAGTCTAACAGGGCTGGACACCCTGTCTGGAGAGTTGAGAAAATAGTCTGTGTGGTGAGACTCCTGCCCTCACCTTCCTTGAAACAAGAATGTGAACTCACTAAGGAACACAGCAGTGTCTGTGTATGCTTAGATTTATGGGTTATTTTATGGTTAAAACACACATGCTCACACAAGCACACATATATATGTATATAAGAATAAATCTTTTTCTGTATAAATATTTGTGTAGAAATTTTAAATAATATTAATACTGTGGTTTATTTTTATATAGAAATTGATTTATTGGTGATTTCATCATCTTTGACATTATTATCAAATAAGTATTATTGCAGAGAATTTTTTTTCTCCTCTTTCCTTCATTACGGTATATTCTATCCAGTTCACACCTTGAACTGGCATGAGGAGGTTCTTGCCTTGATTGTGCATTGTTTAGTTAGTAGGTAGCTGAATCCTTTGAAGATGTCATTACATCCCCTTTATTATGACACAGATTATAGAGCCTCATTTTTTTCAGTATGGATTATAACTTGTGACTGAAGCAGATCTTTCAAGGCTTTTCAACTAATAGTTTTGAGTCTAGTTCTAAGAACAATTGCTATTTTAATCATAAATTGCTATGTATTTCAGCAATAGCCATATTGAAAAACACTTATATAGCAGCCTATCTTTTTAATTCTGTAGAGATTTCCCACCATTACATGTACCAAATTAGAATATTATTACTATTATCACAGGATATTAGTAATTGCTTCATATTTGGGATATATGAACATTTTGGTCAATATAATATTGCATTGGATATTACTCACTTGCATATCAGTTCAGAAAAAAAGAGTAAAATAAACTATTTTATTATTTCAGATTTGAGAATCTGAGCATCGTAAACCACCAGAAACTATTTTGGTATAATCTATCACCTTTGTTAATGTTTTATTGGACATAAATCTTATTGTATCAGGTTGCATAGTGACAATATGGTTCACCAGCCTTTCTATTTTTATAACTTTATTTAAAACTGACATGTAACTTGCTGTACTGAAACTTCAAGTGAGCCAGTTATTGGAGTGTAACAAAGTCTTGACGTCAGAGGAGCTATTTATTCTACTGGAAACCATTAGCAATGCATTACTCTTTGGCACTGCTGGTTTTTGCAGGAGCATGGTTAAAATTTTATGACTGATTTTGACCAATTAGATCTTTCCCCTTCTTAGAGCGAAGGAATTTATATATACTACACAATTATATTTTATATATGCATATGTATAATGCATTCTTAAATATATTGAAATTATACATATTGAAAAGTTCTCTCTAAGTAATTGTCTATTATATTTTTATTTTTATATAATTACAGTTGCATTATTTCAAGCCTTATTAATATTTTAGAAAAGAGACTTGGGTGATAATATTAGTGAATATTATTTTGGATATAGATGCTGATTAACTGAACAGTGCTGAAATGTTTGTTAGTATTATTTCTGCTCCCATTAGTTTTAAGGTTCCCCTTACAATTTTGTTTGTTTAACACTAGAAATAGATTCTTTGTCAGTTTGTGGATGTGGTAATATTAAGCCTTTCTGGCTTCATTTGCATGCCTTTGACGCTTCTCAAGTGCAGGAATAGACATAGTGCACCCATGCATGGAGATTGACTGCCTGGCTATCCTAATGCCAGGTTACCGGTGATGCAAGCTGAGCATTTCAGTGAACCACCATTCAGAGCTAAGTAGAAGAAAACGTTTTCGTCTTCCATCAAGGACAGGAGTCTCTTGCTCTTAAAACACTGCGTTACAGCCTTGGCAGACCTTAAATGCAAAATAACTTCATGGAATTAGCTAAATAAATGCTTGAATTTAAGAATATCAAATTAATTCTCTCAATTTCCAGTGTGATATCAGAATTTAAATTCATTACATTTTCTTCCTGTTTGTGAGACAAGGTCTCCCTTAGTACAGGCTAGCCTGGACTTCAGTATCAGGACAAAGTTGGCCTGCAATCTGTGATCTAGTTTCAGTCTCCATTGGTTCTAGGGTCCTCATGATCCATTGATCTCTGCATTATGAATTGTTGTTTTCTGTAATGGATTCCATTTGCTGTAAAGAGAAGTTCTACTGATGAAGGAAGAGAGCTACATTCACGTTTGGATGCAAAGATAAGTCCTAGAATGTAGAAAGAATTTGCACTGGCCTAGTAAAGTGGTGGTATGTTCTCTTCTGAGAACCCATGACTTAACTAAGCTTGGGTAGTTTGCTAGTCTTCTAGTGCCAGGTGTGATTTACCTCCTCTTGAATGAACTAAGGATTTTGGATTTTCTTTACGTTCATTCCTGCCATATTATAGCCTCACATACAGTAATAATTGTCCAAAGTTCCATAGAATTTCTGGATGGTATGACACCTAACTTAGAGATCCCAGATCCTGAAAATACCATTTAAGTATTTTGTCAAGCTCATTTGAGTGAGAAAAAAAATAACAAAAGTTATTGAAATGAATGACAGGAAAAATTGAATGGTTCAATTTAATAATTTTATAATCCAGGTCTCAGGTTTTGTTATGTTCCTTGAAAGGTCACAAATGTGATCTCTTTAGGGAAGTTATTAAAGCCAATGTAAATGCTAAGCTAGTACATTTAATTCCAGATTAATATTTGACTTATTTCTATTCTTTTTGTTGTTGTTGTTGTTGTTACATTTATTTGCATGTGACAGTGGGTGCTTTAATCTGGGCAGTGCCGTTTCTCTCCCCCACCATGTGAGACCCAGGATCAAGCTCAGCTTACAGGTGTGGTGGCAACTGCTTTACCCACCAAGCAAGCCAACTTTGATTATTCCTGCTCTTAAGCACACAATAAGACTGGTGGCCAGGCGATAATTTCTGTCATAATCTCTGCTGGTGACCTAACCATCCTCCTGAACAACACAGATGCTAGAACTCTGTAATTCCTTTACTCTTGCTTTCTGTTTCCTGAGTAGATACTAGAATAGACTTCTCATACCATGCTCTTCCTCCTTTCCAAAAAAAAAAAAAGAAAAAAGAATTTATTACTCAATTAATTTTTACCTGAGTTTAATTCTTAGTCTTGTTTTTTCTACCTGTGTGATCTTGAGCAGGATTGTATTCCCTCATCAAATATCCATTGCAGGCTCATTATCTTTCTTTTGGATCCGCTAGCTGCTCTCCTTCCAACATAAATAAGAAAATTATTTTGTTTTTTTGCTTTTTTAGTTTCAGTTGCTTTAATTGTAATGTGAGGATAAAATATTTATATAAAATAAATTCTAAATTGTTTTTAAAATGTATATAA
Source organism: Apodemus sylvaticus (assembly GCF_947179515.1). NCBI lineage: Eukaryota > Metazoa > Chordata > Mammalia > Rodentia > Muridae > Apodemus > Apodemus sylvaticus. Next base: position 91,216,605 of record NC_067476.1, on the reverse strand, counting down.
TTATAAAATGTTTATAGGATGTTGTGATAAAATTAAAATGCAGTTATCACAGTAAAAAATATTTATGAATCATAGCCTTGAGTGGAATGTCATTCCCTGTGAACTTTTCACTGGGAGCAGTATGCCTAATTTTGTTACCTTAGCATCTAGCATTAGTTGAGATATGCTGTGGAAGTACTCAGAAGGTCTGCAGCTGATTTACTGATTTTATTAAGCATGTAAAACCATTTATATAGGTATAGAAGACTGAAAATGTAAATCTTCAAGTAGAGATGGTTAGGTCTTTCATTTTTGAACTATTAAATCTATTTTTAGGATCATATGAAACATTCCTCTTAGATTTCCTAAAAGTAACTTTGATCTTTAATAAATCCTGGTCTTTGGTGGTTTCTTTATTTTTTCTTTTTTATTTCTTCTTTAAAATTTTACTTCAATTTGTTTTAGTCATATTCATGTCCTACTGCGTTTCCCAGATCCATCCTACCTTCTACATTTTCTAAACATGGTACATTTTTAACCGTCACGACCAAGTTTTGCTCCCCAAATATTTTTTTGATGTGTGGCATTCCATTGAAGGGTGGTCAACCTAAATTTCCCTCTCCCAGCAGCTACCAATTGCCAGTAGCAGAATGGGTAGGGATGAGTTTCTGTAATCAGCTACCCTCTCCATTCTGCCTGGGATTTCGTCTGCATAGGTCATGTGCACATCTGCCGTGAGTTCATATGGGGAGTGGGGGTCTAGAAAAGGGGAAATCATTTGAAATGTAAATAAATATATCGAATAAAATTTTTTTTCTTGGTTTAAAAAAAAAAACAAAACAGTTGCCTGGCTCATACATTCCTCTCTTCGGCAACATCCTCAAGCTTGGAAGCCTAGGAGGAGTGAGTAGAGTTGATATGTCTCATTTAGGCTAAAGCATTCTATGATCTCTTATTTTTGTGCCTTGGTTAGTTGGGTGAAGGAATTTCTGTGTTAATAACTATCAATTAAACATAGAAACTTCTCTGATGAAGATTGATAGATGCATTGATGTATGGGTATAACAATAAGTCATTAAAATCAGTTTAATACTATTGCAAAATGATACTTACATGTTTTCTCTTATGACCTATGGCTGGTCTAACCATAGATTCCCAGTGCAGTAATGGTGCCAGGTTGGGTTTTCGATCTTGGGGAAAAGACTAATTAAATATAATCAGAAAATAGTTGGTTACTCTGATGACATTTGTGTCACCCTTGCACCAGTGGACCTGTCTTGCCAGGCAGGTGACGGCTGTAATGTGTAGGGTACATAGGTGCATGCAATTGATCATTGCAGTTTCTCCTCCAGTACTATGCATACTACCTTTTAGCACTGTGAAAGTTATCAACTAGAGTTATAGCTTCCATATCAATTTCAGTTTGATTTCTCTATTCTGTGACTCAAGTATGTGGTGTCTCTAGCAATAGGATTTTTCTCATCAAGTTTGGAGCAAACATCAGCTATATTCTATAATAAATGAGGGTCTATGGGACTTCATTGGCCAATGACTTTAAAATGAGTGCGCGTGCGCGCGCGCGTGTGTGTGTTTGTGTGTGTGTGTGTGTGTGTGTGTGAGAGAGAGAGAGAGAGAGAGTGAGAGAGAGAGAGAGTAGAAATTTTCATATGACATTTCCAAATAGTCGTTAGTATTAATTATTCCCCATAGTCCTTCCTCTACCCTGCTTTTCACCCACAAATAGATTTAATCCTTCCTGCTCCATTGTTCCCTTTCAAACATTTTTACCAGTGTGTTCTGAATACCCTCCACTGAAAGACCTTCCAAATTTCCCTTATTAATTTTCCGAACCCTCTGTGTATTCTAAATGAAAATATATATAAAGGCTCAAAGATATGTGTACAAATCTGAATGTAAATATAACATGTGATGGAGCTAAGTCACTCACTCTTGGGCAATACCCAAAGCCTCTATATCCTGCTATGGAGATACCTAGTCATTCATATTCATTGATACTCTATTCACAGTAGCCAGATGGAAACAACATAATGCCTGTCAGATGATAAACAGATAATTAAAATGTGGTGCATTTATACAATGTGCTATTATTCGCCAGTTAAGAAAAGTAAATTAGGAAATTTGTAGGTAAATAGATGACTCTGGGAACAATCATTCTAAGTGACATAACTCAAACCATGAAAGCCAATGTCATATTTTATTTTTAGTTATGCTTTTTTTGGAGTGGGGATGAAACAGTCTCTCACTTTGTAGCTCTGGCTGTCCATGAACTAACTCTGTAGACCAGGCTGGCCTCAAAATCACCAGGATCTACCTGTCTTTGCCTCCAAAGATGTCCCATTACACCCATTTTTCTGTTTGTTTGTTTGTTAGTTTGTTTGTTTGTGGTTGTTTTCTTTGGTTTGTTTTTTGGTTGTTTTGGTTTTAGGCTTTTTTTTTATTCGATGTATTCTTTATTTACATTTCAAATGATTTCCCCTTTTCTGGGTCCCCACTCCCCTCAAGTCCCATAAGCCCTCTTCCCTCCCCCTGTTCCTCCATCTACTCCTTCCCACTTCCCTGTTCTGGTATTCCCCTATACTGTTGCATTGAGTCTTTCCAGAACCAGGGGCCACTCCTCCATTCTTTTTGGACATCATTTAATATGTGGATTATTTCTTGGGTATTACAAGTTTCTAGGTTAATATCCACTTATCAGTGAGTGCATATCATGATTGATCTTTTGAGACTGAGTTATCTCACTTAGTATGATATTCTCCAACTCCATCCATTCGCCTACGAATTTCATGAATTCATTGTTTCTAATGGCTGAATAGTACTCCATTGTGTAAATATACCACATTTTTTTGTATCCATTCCTCTGTTGAGGGACACCTGGGTTCTTTCCAGCTTCTGGCTACTACAAATAAGGCTGCATAGTGGAGCATGTGTCCTTATTACATGCTGGTGAATCCTCTGGGTATATGCCCAGGAGTGGTATAGCAGGGTCCTCCGGAAGTGCCATGCCCAGTTTTCTGAGGAACCGCCAGATTGATTTCCAAAGTGGTTGCACCATCTTACAATCCCACCAGCAGTGGAGGAGCGTTCCTCTTCCTCCACATCCTCGCCAACACCTACTGTCTCCTGAGTTTTTGACCTTAGCCATTCTGACTGGTGTGAGGTGAAATCTCAGGGTTGTTTTGATTTGCATTTCCCCAATGATTAATGATGTTGAACATTTCTTAAGGTGTTTCTCAGCTCTCCAAAGTTCTTCATGTGAAAATTCTTTGTTTAGCTCGGTACCGCACTTTTTAATGGGGTTATTTGGTTCTCTGGGTTCTACCTTCTTGAGTTCTTTGTATATATTAGATATTAGCCCTCTGTCAGATTTAGGGTTGGTGAAGATCCTTTCCCAATCTGTTGGTTGACGTTTTGTCCTTTTGACAGTGTCCTTTGCCTTGCAGAAACTTTGTAGTTTTATGAGGTCCCATTTGTCAATTCTTGATCTTAGAGCATACTCAGGCTTTAAAAAAAAAAAATTAGGCACTTATAGCACTGCCAAACCCAGTAATGCAACTCTTTTTATACTTTCAGTTTTCTTAGCAGGGCTATTTGCAATGTAATGTAGAGCTTGAATTAAAAGAAATTTATACTAAAACTATTATAACTAGTCATTTGTTCTGCTTGTATAAATCTAGACTCATAGCTTTCAGACTTCTGAATGATTATTCTTATATGTCAAATACCATGTTTTTTTTTATTTTTAATTGTTTTATTAGATATGTTCTTTATTTACATTTCAAATGATTTCTCCTTTCCTGGATCCCTCCTCCCCGAAAGTCCCATAAAACCTCTTCCCTCCCCTTGTTCCCCAATCAACCCCTTCCCCCTTCCCTGTCCTGGTATTCCCCTACACTGCTGCATTGAGCCTTTCTAGGACCAGGAGCCTCACCTTCCTTCTTGGGTATCATTGGATATGTGAATTGTTTCTTGGGTATTCCAAGCTTTTGGGCTAATATCCACTTATCAGTGAGTGTATACCATGTGTTTTCTTTTGTGATTGGATTACCTTAGGATAATATTTTCCAGTTCTACCCATTTGCCTAAGAATTTCTTAAATTCATTGTTTTTAATAACTGAGTAGTATTCCATAGTGCAAATATACCACATTTTGTGTATCCATTCCTCCAGATATTGAGGGACATCTGGGTTCTTTCCAGCTTCTAGCTATTATAAATAGGGCTGCTATGAACATAGTGGAGCATGTGTCCTTATTACATGCTTGAGAATCCTCTGGATATATGCCCAGGAGTGATATAGCTGGGTCCTCTGGTAGTACAATGTCAATTATCTGAGGAACCACCAGACTGATTTCCAGAGTGGTAGTACCAGTTTGCAGTCCCACCAGCAGTGGAGGAGTGTGTTCCTCTTTCTCTATATCCTCCCCAGCACCTGCTATCTCCTGAGTTTTTTATCTTAGCCATTCTGACTGGTGTGAGGTGAAATCTCAGGGTTGTTTTGATTTGCATTTTCCTGATGACTAAGGATGTTGAACATTTCTTTAGGTGCTTCTCAGCCATTATATATTCCTCAGGTGAAAATTATTTGGTTAGCTCTGTACCACATTTTTTAATAGGGTTATTTGGTTCTCTGGAGTCTGACTTCATGAGTTCTTTGTTTATATTGGATATTAGTCCTCTGTCAGATATAGGGTTGGTAAAGATCTTTTCCCGATTTGTTGGTTGCCATTTTGTCCTATTGACAGTGTTTTTTGCCTTACAGAAACTTTGTAATTTTATGAGGTCCCGTTTGTCAATTCTTGATCTTAGAGCTTAAGCTATTGGTGTTCTGTTCAGGAACTTTTCCCCTGTGCCCATGTGCTCGATGCTCTTCCCACATTCTTTCTTTTCCATTAGTTTCAATGTGTCTGGTTTTATTTGGAGGTCCTTGATCTACATGAAGTTGAGCTTAGTACAAGGAGGTAAGAATGGATTGATTTGCATTCTTCTGCATGCTGACCTCCAGTTGAACTAGCTCCATTTGTTGAAAAGGCTATCGTTCTTCCACTGGATGGTTTTAGCTTCTTTGTCAAAGACCAAGTGACCATAGGTGAGTGGGTTCATTTCTGGGTCTTCATTTCCATTTCATTGATCTACCTGCCTATCACTGTACCAATACCATGCAGTTTTTATCACTATTGCTCTATAGTACAGCTTGAAGTCCAGGCTGCTGAATTCTCAAGTGAGGATTACCAAATGGCTGAGAAGCATCTAAAGAAATGTTCAACATTCTTAGTTATGAGGAAAATGCAAATCAAAACAACCCTAAGATTCTACCTCACACCAATCAGAATGGCTAAGATCAAAAAACTCAGATGATAGCAGGTGCTGGCAAGGATGTGGAGAAAGAGGAACATTCCTCCACTGCTGGTGGGATTGCAAGCTGTTACAACCACTCTGGAAATCAGTTTTTAGCTTCCTCAGATAATTGATATTGTTTTCATATCAGGATGATATGGAAAATATTATCCTGAGTGAGGTAACCCAATTACAAAAGAAAACACATGGTATGTACTCACTAATAAGTGGATATTAGCCTAGGAGCTTGGAGTACCCAAGGTACAATTCACAAACCAAATCAATCTCAAGCAGAGGAATACATTGTTGGTCATCAAAGGAAGGAGAGGCCCTTGGTCCTGAGAAGGCTGGATGCCCCAGTATAGGGGAATGCCAGGACAGGGAAGAGGGAGTGGGTGGGTTGGTGAGTCGGGGGAGGAGGGATGGGATAGGGTCTTTTTGGAGGGGAAACTAGGAAATGGGATAACATTTGAAATGTAAATTAAGAAAATATCTAATAAAAAAAGAAAGGAAAAGAAAAGGCATTGCTCTAGCAGCAGGAACTGCCAGCTGCTCACTTTTACCTAAAAATTTGAAGTAAAGAGAGACATAAGAAAATTGCAAGTTATTTGAAATCTCAAAGCCCACCCCTACCAACACTACTCCTCCCCCAAGGCCACATCTCATATTCTTTCTCAAAGAGTTCCATCAACAAGTATTTAAATATATAAGCCTATGGAGGCCATTCTCATTTTGACTCCCACAACACTGAATGTTAGTAATATAGGAACTGGCTTATAGAATGTACAATAATGATTAACATAAGCCTAATGTCCCCAACCACAACCAACACCAAAATTCTGAAGACTATATTTGCGTGGCACTAATAATTGGAACCCTCCTTTGAATAATAATTTAATTATGATATGACTTCATAGGTGATTTGAGAGATTATTTTTCACATCTATTTATATATCCTGTTAAAATAAGTGAAGATGTACAATAATCATGGGACTAAAATTCAGTAACTGTAATTTATAGGAACCTTCTTAGAGCTGTCATTGGAAAATAGTATGGCTAAAACAATTTTTTTCAGAAACACATCTAGATAATTTAATTTGCATTTTCAAAGGAATGAATCTGTCTTACTCCCACTGAACTTTAAAAATAAAGAAGTGAAATCCTAGTAGAACTCAAATCGCCTATTTTAAGTTTTAAGAAACTTTATTCAAGAGGTCAGAAGACCTGCCTTTTCATTTCATTAGATCAAAGCCATTAAGCATTTGTGATAATCTTTTTATATATTTTGCAGTACCCACATTTAGTTTTGGAGCTAATGAGAACCACCAACACAAGGAATGATTCGTATGCTTCCTTTTTCTCTGGTCGCATGGCTATGGTTCTACCAGCAATTTAAAGAAATATTGCCTGTTATTCAAAACTTCCAGAAAATTGTGGTATCTCTTTTTGGAGTACCTGACTTGTTAACAAATAATCACTTTGTATTTTTTGTTTCAGGGTGGGGGGATGGAAAGAGAGAGAGAATGAATTGGTCTCAAAGTGTAGCCTGCCCTGCACTCAAGACTCACTACATAACTTATCCTCATCCTGAGTTAATGACAATCTTATTTCCTGCCTCACATTTCCTAATTTTAGCATTACAGAGATGTATCCCATTCCTGGTCATAAATTAAATGTCTCTTTAAATAACAATATAGACAAGGGATAGAATAAAATATGCATAGTGATTTAAAACTCCAAATCACAGGTGCCATGAGTTATAATTTTGAGCTCTTTGGTGATCTTTTCATTCGAAAGGTGGACTTCCATTATAAGTCTTTCTTTCATATTTAAACATTGAAAGCCTAAATGTATGTGTTATTTTTACTTACTTTACCTTTTTAAAGGCCACCTATAGCTATTTGAGTGAGAATGCCCATAGGATCATGTGTTTGAACACACGGTTCCTACTTGATGGAGAGATTTAGAAAGGCTATAGAATAGGTCATGGACCCCAGATGGAAGAAGTTTCTTACTAGAGGCAAGCTTGGAGAGTGTGTGACTTACCCACTTCCAGCTCCTCTGCCTGTTTGTCATGTGTACTTGAAATATGATCTTTCAGCTTCCTGCTCATTTAGCTCTCCCTCTCTATGATTGCTTCCTTACTACAGATAGAAAAAAAAATATTTGTATACATATCACACACACACACACCCCACAGGAGAGCTAGATTAGAGGCTGTTTTATATCACGTGAAGTCACTCCTTGCTGTCTTCTTCCTGCATGTGGAAAAGTTGAGTGGAGCTATCAAAAAAAAAAAATGGAGTAAAGAAATGTTAAGCATCCTTAGTTATCAGGGAAATGCAAATCAAAACAACACCGAAATTCCACCTCACACAGGTCAGAATGGCTAAGATGAAAAACTCAGGAGACAGCAGATGCTGGAGAGGATGTGAGGAAAAAGGAATACTTCTCCATTGTTGGTGGGATTGCAACCTGTTAAAACTACTCTGGAAAACAGTATGTTGATTCCTCAGAAAATTAGACATAGTACTACCTGAAGACCCAACTATAGTACTCCTGGGCATATACCCAGAAGATACTCCTACAAGTAATAAGGACACATGTTCCACTATGTTCATAACTGCCTTATTTTTAATAGCCAGAAGCTGGAAAGAACCCAGATGTCCATCAACAGAGGAATGGATACAGAAACTGTGGTATATATACACAATGGAATACCATTCAGCTATAGTTCATGAAATTCTTAGGCAAATGGATGGAACTAGAAAGTGTCATCCTGAGTGAGGTAACCCAATCACAAAAGAACACACATGGTAAGTACTCACTGATACGTGAGTGTTATCCCAAAAGCTCAAAATAAAAAAGTTACAATTCACCCAACACAGGAAGCTCAAGAAGAAGGAGGACTTAAGTAAGGATACTTTGGTTCCTCTGAAAAAGGGAACAAAATACTCCACAGGAGCAATAAAGGAGACAAAGTGTGGAAGAGAGACTGAAGTAAAGGCCACCCAGAGACTGCCCCACCTGGGGATTCATCCTATAAACAGTCCCCAAACCCTGACACTACTATGGATGACAAGAAGTGTATACCAAAAGGAGCATGCCATAGTTGTCTCCGGAGGGGCCCTGCCAGAGCCTTACAAATACCGGCAGATGCTAGCAGCCAACCATTGGACTGGGTGTGGGGTCCCCAACAGAGGAGCTGGAGGGTGGTCTGGAGGAGCTGAAGAGGTTTACAGCCCCCTGGGAAGAACAATGATTTTGACCACCCAGATGCCCCAGGACTCCCAGGGACTAAACCATCAACCAAGGGGTACACATGGTTCCAGCCAAAAATGTGGCAGAGGAATGCCTTGTTTGGCATCACTGGGAGGAGTGGTCCTTGTCCAGGTGAAGGCTAAATAGATGCCCCAACAAAGGGAAATCGGGGGGGGGGGGTTGAGAGTGTGTCAGGTAGAGTGGCATATATGTGGAGGCAGTGAGTGGGAGGAGGGATTGGGGGGGTCTTTGGGGAGGGGGGAAATCAGGAAAGGTTTCCCCCATTGGATTTGTAAATGAAGATGATATTCAATAAATAACGTTAAAAAATAATGGACTAAGTTTCTTGCTAGAGGAAATTTCAAGACAGGAGGACATCCAGCCTGTGGCATTGTTATTATTTGATGAAATTAGTCAGATATACAGTGAGAAAGAGAAAAATCATGAAACGGGTGCATTTCGCTAGAAATGAACTGTGAGTGAATTGAAATTTGCAGTTTAAATGGATGCACACAAATCAGAGGTAATAGTAAAGAAAGAAGCATCATTATAGAGAAACCTCAAGCTCTTCACTGAGATAATATATTGTAAAGGCAATTCTAAGACCAAGAGTTATTGAAGTCTCTAGCTTGTATAAATTAAATTGATTTTAAAGGAGAAAACCCAAATAGAGAATACTGATGAACAAGTTCTCTCCTTAAAACAGCCACCTATCGATTCCTCCCTCTTCCCAAGTTTTACAGCCAAAGTGGCAAAAGTCATGACAACTGTGACAGAAGGGAGACAGACTAAATATTGAAAGGGTGCCAGAACTAGTCACTATCTCCCTGGTGCATGTTTGTTTTTTAGGCATGCAGAAATGCAAGAATTGTGCAGTCATGAAGGCTTGGTCTGCAGGTTCTCAAAATCTGATGAAGCCAGCTGATGATGTGTGACAGGGCAATGTCTTGGGAGAAATACTGTAAAGCCATTGCATGTGCCTATATAAGTTGTAATGAGACATCAGGATACTGAAGGGGTCAGAATCATTGGAGGTTGGCTAAACATGTGGTAGGCACAGAATGGAGCTAGCTCAAGAGGGACTTTGTTTGATGTAGGTATCAGAACTAGAATGGTACTGATTCCCAAACATGTTCCCAGATGCTGCTAGTACAGACCCCAGATACTAGACATGGAATATATGGGGTTAATGATTTCCTTTCTGAGTTTGAGTCTGCTCTTTCCTTAACATGCTTCCAGCCCTTTATTTGTGAATAGGAATACCACTGTTTGCTATTGTATATTGGAAGTATGTAATGGTGGGTTTTTCTATTTTTTATTATTGTTCCTTAATCTTTTTTTACAGTGTAATCATTATCCCCCTCCTACTGTTCCTCATCCCATTCTCCCTTTCCCATCTTTAAGAGGATGTCCCCACCCCACCCACCCCCGACTACTACCCTACCAGATCTGCCCACTCCCTTAGTTGAGTCTTCTCTCACTGAGGCCAGACCAAACAGTCCTCTGCTGTATATGTGTTGGGCCTCTTATCAGCTGGTGTATGCTACCTGGTTGTTTGCTCAGTGTCTGAGAGATCTTAGGGGGGCTTCCAGGTTAGTTGAGACTGCTGGTCTTCCTATGGAGTCGCCCTCCTCCTCAGCCCCTTCCAACTTTTCCCTAATTCAACCACAGGGTTTGGTTTCTGTCAGTTGTTTGGGTGTAAGTATCTGCACCTGACCCTTTTAGCTGCTTGTGGGCCTTTCAGAGAGTAGTTATGATAGGCCCCCTTTTGTGAGCACACCATAGTCTCAGAAACAGTATCAGGCCTTGGAGCCTCCCCTAGAGCTAGATCCTAACTTGGGCAGGTCACTGGAACTCCTTTCCCACAGTCTCTTCTCCATTTTTGTCCCTGCAGTTCTTTTAGACAGGAACAATTGTGGGTCAGAGTTTTTGAATGTGGGATGACAATTCCATACCTCTGCTTGATGGCCTCTCTTTCTACTGGAGCTGGACTCTACAAGTTCTCTCTCTCCACTGTTGAAGAGAACGTTCTTCCCTTTGAGTCCTGAGCATCTCTCATCTCCCCAGTCTCTGTTACATTCTAGAGGGTCCCCCCACCTCCTAACTCCAAAGATTGCCTGTTTCCATAGAAAAATGAGCAGAGTCGACTAACCTGGACCTTAGAGGCTCCCAGAGACTGAATCGCCTACCAAAGAGTTGGATCTAACCCCCCTGAACATATGGAACAGATGAGCAGCTGGGTCTTCCTGTAGGCTCCCTAGCAACTGGAGCAGGGACTGTCCCTGAGCCTGTTGCCTGCCTGCCTACCTGCCTGCCTATTGGTCCTGCACCCCTAAATGGACTTCCTTATCTGGCCTCAGGGGGAAAGGAAGTACCTAGTCCCTCTTTGACTTGATGTGCAGAGGAGGGGGCTGTTGATTGTATATGGGGAATGGGTAACAGAGGGAGGCTTCCTTTTATCAAAAGAGAAGGGGAAGGTGGAATGAGGGAGGTGGTAGTGGAAGGAGAGGAAGGACTGATATTAGATTGTAAAGTGAATAAATAAATACATTTTTAAAACAATATATATATTGATATATGTATATATATCAATATGTATATGTGTGTGTGTTCAATTTTAATAACGCTCACCAAGACCCTCCTATTGTAAAGCAATTCCAAAGGCTTTCTGCAGTCACACACTATCTTCAGCATAGAGAGATCATTGTTTGTATGTGTTTATCTTGATTTGATTTGCTTGTATTTTTTGTTGTTTTTATTATTTTGTCCTTTGGATAAATTGGCATTTGTAACATTGCCATTAGTTTAGGTTTTCCTTTGTTTTGTTTTGCTTTGCTTTGAACTTAACTTTTTTTGCTTTTAAGTGGAAATAAATTTTTTCCCCACATAATGTATCCTGATGTAGTTTCCCCTTCATCTACACCTCCTTGGTCCTTCCCACTTTCCCTTTCATCTGGATCTACTCTCTTTCTCTTATTAGAAAATAAACAGGTGGAGTGTTCTTAGCTCTCCTGTTGGTGAGGAGAGGATGGAAATATTGGGCCACAAGATGAATCTTGAGGAAAGCTGACAGTTGTAAAAGAATTATACACACACAGACATACAGGACCTGGTATGAATCTGTGCAGGACCTGTCCATGCTGCCTCAGTCTCTATAAGTTCGTGCATATGTTGATCATGCATATGCTGAAAGTCTTGTTTTCTTGATGTCCTCCATCCCCTCTGAGGGATTCCTCCTCTCCTGAAAGGTTCTCTGACCCCTGATGGCAGAGATTTGATGGAGGCTTCCCACTTGAACCTAAGTGTCTTAAGGTGTCTTAACTCTCTGCATAGTGTGTGCTTGTGGCTCTGTGTTTATTCCCATCTGCTGCAGGAGAATGTGTCTGTAATGATGACTGAGCAAGACACTGATCTATGAGTATAGCAGAATGTCAGTAAGAGTCATTTATTGCTGCATTCTTTTTGTAGGAAAGTAATATTTGGGTTTATCTTATTTCCCTGAGTATGCAGGCTCTGGTTCTATGTCACCCAAATAGTGTTGCATAAGGGTTTCATCTGATGCAGTGGGCCTTAAGTCAAATCAGATATTGCTTGGTTATTCCCACAAGCTTTGTACCACCATTGCCAACGCATATCTTGCAGAGAAAACACCATTGTAGACCAAAGGGTCTGAGTTGGTTTTTTTCTTTGCTAGCGTAGAGTACTTTCCTGTAACAAAGATGCAAGCATGTATGTGTAAAGGCTCTTGACTCCTCCATACTCAATGGGTTGTACAGGCCGTGTCTTCAGTGATAGATCATTGCCTTCAGTTTGTGGAGAGCAACCTATAGTCTTGACAATAGCCTGGATTTTTTAAGGATTCCCATGGAACTCCGCTGGCCAACAGCTCAATTAGCTGTAACCAGACCCCCATACTAGAAGTTTCTTTTTATGACAAGAGATAGAAAGTAGAGGCTCTAACCTTACCCATTCTTTGGCAATTTCATTTAGATTGCCTTCATATATGTATATGTTTCAGGAAGATTCTGCTTACTAGATTTCCATAGCACTCCTGAAATGGCCCTTAATTTCAGCTGTCTTGCCCTTATCTTCTTTCCTCCCCATCCCACTGATCTTCCTGTGCAGTGCTCCCCATCCATTTATAACTATCTATTTTATTTTCCTTTCCTAACAAGATCTGTATGCACCCCCCACCCAGTCCCTTACTCTAGACCTTGATCCTCCCATGTCATATGCCCCCAAAACCATCCAGCATGCTTGCCTTGTGATCTGAGTTGAAATAGTTGTCTCTCTTATTTCTGGGAGATTTTATTATAATATCAGTGTTATTTTGTTTATATAATATTGGATATACTTAAATAGCTAAATATTTAAATATTTGGAATAATACATGGTAGAACCACCTGTCTTTTTCTCTGTGGGAGACTTTATAATTAGAGATTAAAATTCTTAGTGATTTCGGGGTATATTTTACATTTCTTGTGTCAGTTTTTGTTATAGATTCTTGAGAATATTTTTTATTTTATTTTAATCTCTAACTTACTAGTATAACATTGTTAAATATTCCATCACAATTGCCACAGTAGTTGGGATGTTATTTGTATATGTGTATATTCATACATACATACAGAGAACTACTAGACCTGCACTAAGTCCCTCCAACCCTAAGGCAACTGTGAGGGGAGGCTTTCTGCTTCCATGCACTTTACCTTCTACCTGGAGAGATCATTGTTTAATTATTTGGCTCAATTTGATCTGCTTATAATTTTTGCATTGCTGTTACTTTGTATATATGTAAACATGAAAAAAAAAAAAAACGTGAAACGCTTTCCTAAGTTCCCAGAAAATATCTCTTGTATCTTTCTGACCAGAATTGTATACATGTTAATCTATGAACAAATGATGGTGGCCATGAGATGATGTGCACCAAACAACTAAACAGAAATATACCCCTAGGCTGATATGGATTCACCAGGGTTCACCAGAAAAACAGAAGTAGTAGGAGATAGGTATACATAAACATGAATACATATGTAATATGTATATGTTCTGTAAGAAAGTTATACAAGTGTGGTTACTATGTAGAAATTTATGTAAGAAATATAAACTGTTAATTTTTTTATTTTTAGGTATTAGCTGTATTTTTAATTATGTTTACGTGTGTTTGTGTGGAGTTATGTATACTTTAGTGTGTACATGAATGTAGCTGCCAACGGAGGCCAGAAGAAGGTATAAGAGCCATCTCTACAATTCCTACAAAATATAGCTCTCTCCTTACCATCCCCACCCCTGTGTATAAAGAGAAGGAGAAAAGAGAGGTAAGAGAGAAAGGAAATGGAAAGGATAAGGAGAGAATACTGGACTGGGGGTTATTTACTTCAAGGAATTTGCCCACATAGTTATGATGTCTGCCATGTGGAAAATATGTATAGCAGCAAAATAGACAGTCTAGGGTAGGAAATAATGTTGCGACTTTGAGGCATAATTCCTTCATCCCTAGGAAACATGATTCTTTGATTTTAAGTTCTGATTGGATTAGACACACTTCCATTCTTTTCTTGTTATTATTACATATTTTTTTTTACTTACATTTCCATCCTCTTTCCTCGTTTCCCCTCCCAAAAGCCCCTATCCGAATCCCCCTCCCCCTGCTCACTAAGCCATCCACTCCCTCTTCCCTGCTCTGGATTCCCCTACACTAGGGCAGTGAGCCTTCACAGGTCCAAGGTCCTCTCCTCTCACTGATGTCCAACAAGGCCATCTTCTGCTACACATGCGGCTGTAGCCACAGGTCCCTCTTTGGTTGGTGATTAAGTCCCTGGGAACTCTGGAGGTACTAGTTGGTTCATATTAGTGCTCTTCCTTTTGAGCTACAAACCCCTTCAGCTCTTCAGGTCCTTGCTCTAGTTCCTGCATTGGGGACCCTGTATTCAGTTCAATGGTTGGCTGAGAGTATCCTCCTCTATATTTGTCAGGCACTGGCAGGGCCTATCAGGAGACAGCTATATCAGGCTCCTGCCAGCAAGGACTTGCTGGCATCCACAATAGTATATGAGTTTGGTGACTCTATAAGGGATGGATCCTCAGGTGGGGCAGTCTCTGGATGGCCTTTCCTTCAGTCTCTGCTCTACACTTTGTCTCTGTATTTCCTCCCATGGGTATTTTGTTTCCCCTTCTAAGGACCAAAGTGTCCACACTTTGGTCTTCCTTCTTCTTGAGCTTCATGTGGTCTGTGAATTATATCTTGGGTATTCTTAGCTTCTGGGCTTATATCCACTTATCAGTGTGTGCATACTATGTGTGTTCTTTTGTGATTGGGTTACCTCACTCAGGATGATATTTTCTAGTTCCATCCATTTGCCGAAGAATTTCATGAATTCATTGTTTTTAATAGCTGAGTAGTATGTAAATGTACCACATTTTCTGTATCCATTCCTCTGTTGAGAGACATCTGGGTTAACATTAATGTTCTTTAGTTAAAAGTCACTCATTGAAAGTATCTTTATGCAGTACCTTAAATACTGTTTACATAGGCAATCTGTCACATAAAACATAAAGCCCATGGTAGTTTTAAAACATCAGTATCTGCAATTTTGAGGTCTTTGGAATGGTGAGTTTGCTTAAAAGTGTCCCTAGAGTAGGTTAAGTGTCATGTGTGGAAGACTGCATGCACTGTGGGTTCTAACCTTGATTTGCATAAGGTCACACTAAAGAGAACGTTACAGAATTAATTGCTTAATTGAAATGTAATGATTTTTTTTTGCCTTTACTTTTTATTTTATTTGAACTTTTATGTGGTTTGAGGGGATGTAATGTAAGGCTAACCCATGCATTTACTCTTGAGCTCCCTTACTAGCCCCAAGAGTAATAGTGACTCTTATGAAAAATAACATTCAAATATGAACTAGATAGCCAGTGCTCACTGCAGATTTTTTAAGGTTATTGATTTTTATTTTGTTCTTGTTATTTATTAATTAATTAATTTATTTTTAAATTTTTATTGAATATATTTTTCATTTACATTTCAAATGTTATATACCCTTTCCCGGTTTCCCTCTTCCCAGAAAACCCCCAACCCATCCTCCCACCCCCTGCCTCCAAGAAGATGCCCCTCCACCCAACCCACTCCTACCTACACCCCTTGATTTCCCGATGCTGGGGTATCTATCAAGCCTTCATAGGACCAAGGACCTCCCTTCCTATTGATGCCTGACAAGGCATTCCTCTGCCATACTTTTGGCTGGAACCATCTGTACTGCTTGGTTGATGGCTTAGTCTCTGGGAGCCCTGGGGCATCTTGTTGGCCAACGGGGTTGTTCTTCCTATGGGGCTGCAAACCCCTTCAGCTCCTCCAGCCCTCCCACCAACTCCTCCAGTGGGGACCCTGCGCTCAGTCCAATGGTTGGATGCTAGCATCTGCCTCTGTATCTGTAAGCTCTGGCAGGGCCCCTCCAGAGACAACAATATCAGGCTCCTTTCAGCAAGCACTTCTTGTCATCCATAATAGTGTCAGGGTTTGGTGACTGTTTATAGTATGAATCCCTTGGTAGAACACTCTCTGGGTGGCCTTTCCTTCAGTTTTTGCTCCACACTTTGTCTCCATAGTTCTTCCTGTGAGTATTTTGTTCCCTTTCTCAGTGGAACCAGAGCATCCACATTTTGATCTTCCTTCTTCTTGAGCTTCCTGTGATCTGTGAATTGTAACATATATTTTGAGCTTTTGGGCTAATATCTACTTTTCTTTTTTTCTTAATTTGATATATTTTTTATTTACATTTCAAATGATTTCCCCTTTCCTGGCTCCTCACTCCCTGAAAGTCCCATAAGCCCTCTTCCCCCCCTGTTCCCCCATCCACCCTTCCCACTTCCCTGTTCTGGTATTGCCCTATACTGCTACACTGAGCCTTTCCAGAACCAGGGGTCACTCCTCCATATTTCTTGGATTGAAAGTCAATATTATACATTCCTTGACATTAGGTGTACATAACATATATTGTACAATGGGATTTTGTTCACATGGAGTTCAGTAGATAATAGACATAATAATTTTCTACAGTTCAGTTATATCAAATATTGACTAGTACTTGATATATGATAGCATCAGGATTACCCAGAGAAACAAAGTACTTAGGATTGGAATTAATTGTATTAAATTATATTCATATCTGTATGTATACTGTTCCTTACCTATAAATAAAGGATGATTATTTTAGCATATATAAAACACTTGTTTCTTTAAATGTCCGAGCCATAAATTTCTCTCCCTACTGTGTTCTTTCAGGTAAGATTTCCTAGCTCTTATTTGGAAAGGGCTCGCTCAGTATCTACTTCTGCTTCTACTTGATCAGCCGGTTCAGTTCTCTGTGATTTTGTGCAATTGTTCATACAACCCAATCTTATTAGTAGCAATAAAGAGACACCTTTGACAACATACACTCTTCTTCCCACATCCTTGTTCACTCTGCTCCTGAGTGAACACCTATGTGTTCTAGCAGGCATTTTGTTTTCTTGTCCAAAAAGTTGTTGGTAGATGTCATTACTCGACTCTTTTCCATTCATCCAGTGATGAGTGTTTGGTGTTTGGTGTTTGGCTATCTCTATGGCCTGTGGTTGGGATCTGGAGGTGATTTCAGAATTCTTCCCTTTTCAGCTCACATTCGTGAGATTGGAATAGGCAAAGATACAAATATCAGATATTGGCAAAAATGACTAATGAACTATATCTTCCAGTACTGAAATTTATTGTTTTTGGTTTCCAATACTATTTTATTAGCATTCATATTTCCAAAAATAGAGAGGCCATTTATTTATCTATCATCAGCTTTAATCATATTGCTCTGTAAATTGTATCTTTTCCACCCAGCTGTTACCTCTAGAAATAGATCTTACTAGTCTTCCTGTACCTTACGATATCCTCCAAATAGTATGAGAAATAGCAATAAGAGAAATTTAGTACTTAGCATGTAATCTAAAAATTATTCTTTCATTCAGAATTTGAGGAAAATCTACCAATGATCTATGATTAAGTGGCATAAGCAATAAGTAAATTCCCTAAATGTTGATTCCCTAATGTTGCTAAAGTACAAACTCATTCCATTCACTTTCCAGGAGAAGAATGAGAACTTCAGAATTTCTTTACTTATTCTCCTTCCAAAATGAATTTTAGTTGCTTTAAGACACAATTCACATATCAAATGACTCCCAAGAAAAAGGAGGGAGAGTTCCCTGGTCCTGGAAAGGCTTGATTCAGCATTGTAGGGGAGTACCAGGACAGAGAAGTAGCAGGGGGTAGATCAGAGAATGGGCAGAGGGAGAGGGCTTATGGGACTTTGGGGAAAGGGGAAACTGGGAAAGGGAAAATCATTTGGAATGTAAACAAAGAATATAGAAAATAAAAAATAAAAATACTTCTGAAGAAACCTAAGGGCAGACGCTCACTTTGTATAAGAAGGAGAATTGGAAGAAGATCATGGTGATCCAAATGTCTTTCTGCATGTTGATTCTGAATGCTTCACGAAAAATTTGAAATTCTTGCTGGAAGCTAAAACAGGACTTCTTCAGGAGTCATTTAGTTTTGTCCTCATTTCTTTCTCAAGTAGGTAGCTATATAACACCCCACCCTAAGAATAGGATAAATATGCATAGCAGTAAACTAAATGGTGTAAACATATTGAACTTGTCTTTTTATCTTAGTCCTTTTCATTTAATTAGATTCATTTTTAACAGTACATAAAAACTGTACATGAAAGTTGATGTGGTGTGAAATACATGTATACATTATGAAATGCTTAAATCAGAGCACAATATCACATTGAAAATCCTTACTTTCTCTTTAATTTAGTATCCATTGATCAAATATTTACATTTTCTTCTTTCCACAACTCTTTCCTCATCACTGCAAGATACCATCATACTTCAAAATTTGAGACCAGTGTATTAATGTTTCACATGGGAGTGGATTATGTAGTACTTGCTTTCCTGGGCATTCTTAATTCACTTAGTATAATGGTCTCCAGTTTCGTCTTCATTGTTGCATATATAATTGGATTTTGTTCCTTTTATTTTTATTTTGTTCTTTTTATTTTGTTCCTAAGTAGCATGTACATTTTATTTATATTATTTTTGTTTTATACCTACTCTATTTGAATTACCTTGGATGTTAAATAAATCTTTGAAATAATGCCATGTGCTTTTTTTTACTCGTAAATTTAAGAATTTTTTACAAAAAAAAAGAATGAAATACCTTAATCTGACAAAAGAATATTGCTAATTTGTAAATATATATGTTCTTAAAGTATAATGCAAAGCAAATACTTGGCACTTTGTGCATTTATTTTGGGTATATCATCTGATAATAAATAGAATGTGCTCACTTCTTCTGGTCGGAGACTTGAAGACTCAGTATCTTTCTCTCTTGGCTTTATTCATAGGACACAGATCCAAGCTCTGTTGGGCCAGTTTAGCCAGGCAGAGGCTTTGCTACTGAAAGCTGGAGTGCAGCCAGGGACTGTCGATGGAGTCCTTTTGGATCTGGGATGTTCCTCCATGCAACTTGATACTCCTGAACGAGGTTTCTCCCTTCGGAAAGATGGTCCCTTGGACATGAGGATGGATGGAGACAGGTTAGTATTGAAAACACATTGCTTCTTATGACAGAAAATCAATTTCTTAAATCTTCTGAATGTAATTTCCTTGAAGACTGAAAAATTCCCAGCACACTCCACATCCAAAACTGCCCATGCATAGTAAATTAGCTGTGTTTGGTACTCATTATAGTCTTCAGTATTTCTTTAACTTTGAAATTCTAAAAGGAAAATATTCACTATCTTTACAGGAAATTGTGAGGTGTTCAGAATGGGGAAATCCCCTTTTAGGTAATTTTTTTTCACTAATTACAGCAATGCTTTTCAGTAGTAATTTAGAAAAAATAGATGCTGAAACAGTAGCTTCATTTTCTTGCTTGTATACACATGTCTCTATGGAAACAGGAGTTCTGTTTAATTGACATTAATTTATAATGCTGTAAAGAAGCAGGTAGGATCTCATCATCAATAATTCTATTTCTGTACTATTTCTTCGGCAGTGACCCTAGTCGAACCTTTTTCAAAAGATCTGCCACATCAAACATGTATAGTGCCACATCATACATCGCTACATACCCATACATATATGTACAGAAATATCACCTCTGACTCCTCATCATTCATTATCACTGTAAAATACTAATGTTTGATTGCCATTGTTCAATTCAAATGGACACACAATCCACAATGACATTGTGCTGCTCCGTAGGAGAAAATCAAACTTTTCCTTTTTCTCCGTTTATTTTAAAGGTTAAATTAGTACTGACATCTAGACTTTGTACTAGGCTGTAGTACAAAGCCAGAAGCTTAGCATTGCCTTTCTTCTGCACATTGTGTCATGCCATAAAGGTCATGAAGTAAATACTCTTCATATAAAGTCTCTTCCCTTGTTACATGACATGACTGGTTAACTTGCCTTGTGACATTTATTAGAATCCTATCGTTTCTGTTTCCTATTTCCACTTCTGTTTGAATTATTGGCATCCATAGAACAAATAATATGATCATGTAATAAAATAATAAAATAACAACAAGCAACTAATAGTAAATGTCAGATATTCTTAACTTTAGAGAATATGATAGTTTTATAGAAATAAAATGTTGCATAAATTTGTATACTTCCTGTGTCTTGATGTGGAAGATGCTTTCTGTAAACAATTGACCAAAGCTTCTAATCAATAAAAGTAAATTGCCATATTCTTCATGTAAAGGTTCTTAGGCAAATTTTAATTTGTAAATCTCCATTCATAAGTCTCTCCTCAAGAACTTCACAATGAGATTATTTCTCAGAATTAAGCCCTATTAAGCCCTTAAGTCAATATCTTAATTTTGAATTTATAGTTGTAACATATATGTATGTGTGTATGTGCATGCATGTGCATAATATATGTGTGTGTGTATTATATAGGTTATAGTCCATATTATCTACATACATAATACACATACATATTTGAAGATCTTCCAGGTAGATGATAGGGACTATAACCTATATCAGAAGAGGGAAATTGCTTCACTTGAATATACAGGAAAATGAAACCCAGGGATGCAAATATATACAATGCAAATACAAGTAGAAGGGAAAGTCATAGTAAAAAAAAAAAAAAAAACCAACATATCTGTATGCATCCACAAACATAAAAAACACATATGTGGTCTGTCATACCCCAGAGAGTGATATATCCCTGTGACAAAGACACACACAAGAAACATTTAACACTGTATTCTTAATTCTATATTGACCCCAGTTTCAACAAACTGCTTTTAGATTATATTATCTTCTTGTGTAATAGAGAGGATTTCCAGGCCTCAAGGACTAGAAAGACTGTGTTAGCAGATATAGTCTTTGTTGGGAGATAATAAATTGGCACTCAAGTTTAGACTAGGAGTTAAGTCACATTGAGTCAGTGAACTATATAGATGAGCACAGAGAAACTTCACATTTGCGAGGGAAGTTCTTGTTCATATTAATGCCTGTTGTAAAGTAGATCTCTGGCCTACTAAGCCTGAGTCATGATCCTTTTGTCTTCTTCTGGAAGCTTCTACACACCTATTGTTTTAATGTAAGAGTAAAATGAAATTTTACCTGATGTCCATTGAATGCCACTTGATAGAAATGCTACTTTAATTTTCTTGTTTAAAAGAGAAAGTTATCATGAAAACTAAAATTTTCTATGTTATCTTATAATTGTTTTAATAGAGCTAAGGTTCTAAATTTACTAGCAAGGATTTTGTCTTTTATGCTCAAATAATGACTGGCAAATCTGTGAATGGGAAAGGTCTGAAAGACATGAACATTTGTTGTCCAGTCATTATATTGTCTGTATTTATTTATGTAAGCATCCTCTTTCAATAATTCTTTTTTTAAAAAAATATTTCATTTTTTTATTATTATGTATAGGTGGAATGCTGTTTGTAAATATATATATCATTCTGGAAATTTGTGAATGAAAGATATATTCTCTTTAATTGACACTGTATTATGCTAGATAATCACAACATATAGCATTCAGAGAAATGTTCAAAAAAGTATAAATTGATACTAGATAGCAAATGTTGGCTCCATGAGCAATTAACCTTAATTCATTTAATAATAGTTCAAGTGTAATAAAACCAAGTTATATAGTACATGAAAAATTAGACAATGCCATTGGTATCTATAATAGAAAGTGAATACAAAACAGATTAAAATAAAATGCTGAAGATAAAATTCAAGGGAAAATGTTAAGGAAAGGAAAATACAAATGATTAATAAATATAATATGCTAAATTTCACTGATTTTTCTCATCAAAAAATATTCTAAATCATTTTTTATATTTTCAGAACTTTACAATTCAAAATAGGAAAATGCTTTCAAAAGGTTTTTGCATTCTCTTATGTACCAAGTGACAATTTTTTTGATAACTAAGGTAAAATATAACATTCTTTGAAAGATACAAACAAAACAGCAACAAAAATCCAATAATATGGCTTTACCTATTTATTTTAGTTATTTTTATTTAATTATAATATTTTTCTGCTTCCTTATACTTCTTCCTGTTCTTCTTTAAATATCTAGCCATTTAAAGTCTATAATTACTAAACAATCACCAATTAATAGTCTCCCAAAGGAAGAACTACAAAACCAGACTAACACACTATATATAGAAAAATTACCGAAAATATTTCTCTTGATTAAAGATTAAATGTATTGAGATAAGCATTGTTATATTCATTTGCCAGATTAAAATTGAGAGTCTAATGATGCTATCTAATATAACAATGTTGCAATTCTTATATATATATAAACACAACCTTAAAGTATGGGTCTTTATTTTGTAAGCCACAAAGGGAACCCACTGAGATGAAAGTTAGGGTTACTATATAAAACATTCATTGGTACAGGAATATCAAAAGAAAAAGAGGTTGTCAGTTTGAGGGGAAAGTGAGGGGATGGGGTGAGGAATGATGGAGTGGTAGAATTCTATTTCGATTCTAAACATGCATAAATAGATAAAAGTAAGCAAAACCAAAAAGAAACCATCATATGTAGAACAGGATCATTTTCTACTCCCTAAAACAATCAGAGAGTCAGAGTTTTAGAAACAGCCTGAAGGACTGTTAGACACATGCACAAGGGAGTACACCAAGGACAAAAACTGATTGCATGAGCATGTTGAAAAGGTAATAATTTCCAATGAGAGTTTTAGATATTTTCACAACATCTTTGCTTAAACCTCAGGTCTTATTGCTCCCCTATCTATGGAACATGTAACTAGTCACAGAATGCAGCTAATAACCCCACATGTTTATGTGGGAGTAGTAAGTGTACTACTAGCACATGCTCTTAATAAGTTGCATCATGGCTAGCTCATGGTTAGAAAGCTTTGACCCACTTCTGTAAATGGAAATAGACTAGAATGATCTGACAGTGAACACTGTTTTTGCTTGCATAATTGGTCTATGTAGTCAGAACTTGGGCTTTCTGTCCCCTGATTGAAATAATATTTAGGCTTGTTCAATCATATTGTTTATTTTGAGGACTCAATCCATGCTGATCTTTGCCTGAGGTAACTGAGCTAATATCAATATCCAAAACATGCATGGTTAACACTGGGTCTTTTTAGTTATTGTGAGGGAGACTTTCTAGGTTGGATTTTGTTTTGTTTTGTTTTTTTGTTTTGTTTTGTTTTGTTTTTTTGGTTTCACTCATAGGTTCTTTGCTGCTACACATTAATTTCCTCCTCAGCCTTTAGACCTGACCAGCTATCATCTGTCAGCATCATACTTCCCAATCTAAAGAAAATAATAATAATAATTCAATTAGTAAGTTACGTATTGAGCAAGTTATATTGAACATTCTCCTGTTTTATTTTATGAGAAACCTGCAGATCAATATAATCTTTCTAATAAATGAAATTTAAAGGTTAGCAAAATACTTTAACTTCCCCTTTCCTTGACTTTATTGAATGTTTCAGGTTCCTCTTGTCATGATTACAGTGTAAACTGGAAACTTCCTTTGTGTGTGATATTTTAGTCTGTTTTCGATTTTGTCCAGGCAATGTATTGTGACTGCCTCAGCTCAGGTTCCCAGTGCTCTCGAATACTAACTCTTACCAACGAAAATGGTGCCAGTAAACTTCTTGGCTCTTCTTGTTTACAGGTACCCTGACATGCCCACTGCTGCTGATGTTGTGAATGCCTTAGATCAACAAGCACTTGCATCCATCCTAAGAGCATATGGAGAGGAGAAACATGCCAAAAAAATTGCTTCTGCAATCATTCAAGCACGCAGCACATACCCTATCTCTAGAACCCAGCAGCTTGCCAGCATTGTTGCAGGTACCTCTGCTAATTCTCTGTACTGTCTAAGAGTAGCAAGTTAAATTAATATGTATTGCAAATATACACATATATTACTGCATATATAATGTATTGCTCATATATATACATATATATCAATATCATGTATATGTGTGTGTGTGTGCATGCGCATGCCTCCCTGCTGACTCCCAGAGGGATTCATTTGTATATGAAATCACTCAGAACAGAGTCCTTCATATCCTTCTCAAAGGATATCCTTTTTCTTTTTTCAAACTTTCTCACTCTGGGAACTCTAACAGCACACACAGTATTTTAAAAGTATTCGCCATAGGTGTCTGATAAATATAATAGAAATGTTGTACATGGAAACTTATCATTTGTGCTGACCAAGTTGAAACATGGAAAGATGGCTCTAAAGAATGTCTTGCCCCATCACAGTGGTTGATAATCATCCTGTGTGAGATTTGACATTACCTCTCATAGTTTCATATTTCTATGATTTAATATTTCAGGCAAAAGGAGAATTGCATTGCCCAACTGCTAAAATAAACCTCAGTGACTCATACATCTATTCTAAACAGTCAGCCAACAAAGGGTATGTGATGTATAGGTTATTCTGCTTTGTGGATGCTAACTAAATCAGCCTAAGGGACTTATTGAAACATTTCATCTTCTCTGCTGTTCACCCCCATAAACCTCTTGAACCTGATTCTAGCTAGGAGGCGCTTTATTGCATCCTTTCCATTTGAAGCCGAAGCTGTTTCACAACTATGCTCTGATGAAAGTTTCTCAAAGCAAAAATGCAACTCCTGCAGTTACTTAACAGAATTACAGAGGTAAATCTTTCTTCCTGTTGGACCAACAGAAGCACTATATCGTTTTTATATTGTTTCTTATTAAATTATATAAATACTAAATAAGTAAGGCATATTTGTATAGTACTTTAAAAGGAGCCAGTAATAACTAAGGCTATGCTAATATTAGATGGAGTTTAAGGAATAAAAATATGTAATCTTGAATTCACTCCAATCATTAAGATTTTATATAACAATTGTTTTATGGCATAATTAAATATAATTAAAAACATATTCTATTTAACTTATAAAATATAAAGAATTAACTAAGATCTTAAGCTTTAAAGTAGCATTTATTGGTCTCTTCAAACTTAATATCTTTATTCAAGTGGGAGCAGAATTCATGTGGGTTTCATAAACGTACAGTATTTTATTATTCCCACCCCCTCAAAAGAGTTTACAGTGCCGTGTTGCAGGAGATAGATCCAGCTTCTCCTTACACACGGCCCTTCTCCGTCTTTACTCATCAGGCCACAGAGCTTAGCCGTGCTGTCTTTAAGGAACAGCACATGATGCTTTCTGTGAGAAATCACATTATTTATTCATAAGAAAACACAATTTTGTCTGGTACTGATATGAAGTCTTGTAGCTAACGAGAGCCCTAGAGATTGTTCTGTTAAAAACCTTTATCTAGTAACTTGTGAAAACAATTCTAAAGAGTACCAATGGTTTGCTAAAGACTACAACCTAATTAAGGACAGTTAGTACTAATTAAAATTGAGGAGACCATGCATTTGAGATATGATTGGGAGTATATCTTTAAGAAATTAAATTAGCTGTTTTGTTTCTGGATCTGAATTTGTAAACTTGGGGAAATACCAATCTAGTATTAGATAAACGGATGTGAACATATACCAGAGGAACAATATAAGTATTCCTCAAATCGGTGTGATGTTAAGAATGCATTAGCACCATATCAACAATGAAGGAAAAGTGAGAATACTCACATATGGGCAGGGAAAAAATTATGAAGGCATGAAAACACTGAGTTCTCTGAATCTGTGTTTATGTCTTCAATATCAGTCAATAGAAATACAACTCTATTGATGGCAAGATGAGATTTTGAAAAAGAAAAAGACTGTGACATACCAGCATTGAACCAAAACTGCCAAGCGGTGAGACTGGAGTTTTCAAACTAAACCAGCTCAAGCCCATACGTTTTTTCTGCCAAATCACATGAAACATTTGAAGGATTAACCAACTCTCCACAAAACTCTCCATAAAATGGAGAGCATAAGAATGACACCGAGGTCTTTTTATGAAACCAGTGTTATCCAGATGCGGATGTAATAGGAGTCACGAGCCACTCTCCTTCACGTCATGGCTGCCTCACTTTTCTTTCTTAATTTCTATTTTGTTTCATTTTTGAGATTATAATATAAGTGTATAATATCTTTCCTGCAAACACCCTCTCATATACCTTCTTGATCTCTTTCAAGCTCATGGCCTCTTTTTATCTTAATTGCTATTGCATACACACACACATACAATTACAATTTGTTTAATATGTACAATGTTGCTTACATATATGTTTTAAGGACTAAACATTTGGTATTAGATATCCAATTAGTGTGTTTTCCCCTGGGGAACAACTATTTTTATACAAGATTCCTTATTTGCCTAATATTTTGTAAAGGGTTGACGCCTCCTGGGCTTTCTTCCTTCAGGTTATCATGTACGTTCTTGTTTTCTTTGCTCAGATCGTGTTTAGCCAGTCATGTAGGTGAGATGATACTATATGGGAATAGCTTATGTTATTACAGTGAGATACAATTTTACACCAAATTAGTGTTCCTCTGGATCTTAAAATCATTCAGCTTCATCTTCCACAGGGATTCCTGAACCTTCATGTTGGAGTTGTATCACAGGTTATCCAGTTGTGCTGGGTTCCACAGTTCTACACTTTGATTAGTTGTGGTTTTCTGTGTTGGTCTCTGTCTGTTGCAAAGACAGTTTTTCTTGATGAAGGGTAAGGATAACACTTTTCTGAGAGTATTAAGGACAAATGTTTTGAATGTAGTTGGGAATCCACTGGTTGGTTAAGAAAGTGGTGGTTGTAGGTTATTATACCCAGTACTTCACTATCCCTGGACAGTTCCAATAAAGTACTTGCAAACAGTACTCAACAACACATCCTACATTTAATGTTAACATTAAGTCTTGCTTCAATCGAAAGAGCCCTGTGTTCATAGCATTTACTACTGTCATTAGGTAACCGAATGAAACATTACATAAAATGATGAAATATTGACTATGAGAATAAAGGCATACAGAGGAAGCTGTTCTTTGCTAGAGTGTTTCCATGGCTGTGCAGAAGCCTTTTAATTTCATGTAATCCAATTTATTACTGATTTATTAATTCTTCACATTATTTCTGAACATAGCTGAGTCTTTTTCAGAAAGTTGATTCTTCCCATGACCAAATGGATGTTATTTCAAGGATGCAAAGATTATTCAACCAACACAAATCAATAGATACAGAAAAGGTCTTTGGTGAAAACTAACATTGTGTATTGATAAGTGTCCTGATGAGAATAACAATAGAAGGACCCTTCCTCAACATAAGGGGGCAATGCCATGTCTGGAGCCAGCATTATACTCAGTGGAGAAAGCCTGCAAACATTTTCACTACAATGAGGAAAAGGATTGTCATTCTTTATCTACTCATCCAATGTTGTCACTGATTTTTAACTAGATTCACATTACAAAAGAAAGAAATTAAAAGTGTATAAATAAGAAAGGAAAAAGGAAATTATTCTTATTGAAGATAACATGATCCTATATATAAAATACCTCAATATTCTACCCAAACACTCTCTGAACTGCTTAACAAAGTAACAGCATATAATATTAACATATAAATGAATAGCTTTCTATGTGCTGATAACAAATAACCTGAGAAGGAAATGGAGAAAACGATCACTTTAATAATAACTGCAAAAATATTAAATAAGACAGGGTTGGAGAGATAGATTATTTGGTAAAGTGCTTGCTGCTCAGCATGAGAACATGGTTGATCACAGACCTCACAATAAAATGATGAAAATGGTGGGCATGTGTCTTATCCCGACACAGGTAAGGTAGAACCAGGTGGAACCCTGGTCAGCCAGCCTAGCTAGCCAGGCAGGATTCAGACTTTGTCTCAAAAGAGCAGAATCAGGGGACTGAAAAGATAGCTCACTGGTTGAGGGTACTTAACTACTTTTACACAGGACCCTAATTTGCTTGCAAGCACCCATATGGTAAACACAGACTCTCAGAGTCTCAAGAATAGACATTTAATATAAAAAAGTCATTCTTTAAAACACAATATATAGCCAGCACCTGAAGAATGGTAACTTAAGTTGACCTCTGGCATCTCACATTCATGGACTGGCAAAATAAATACTGTGAAAATTGCTGTGTTTCTAAAAATCATGTTATGTTGATAATTCTTATAAGTTAAAACATTCCCTTCTAGAAGACAAATGGAAAGTCATAAAAATAGAAGATTGGAAAGTTATAAGACTGGGGTACTTCAAAACTCACAAGATTCAGGAAACTTAGAAAACTTACCAGACTTAGAAAACTCAGTTACTAGATTTCCAGAGCTTTCTGCCTATTGTAAAAGCAGTGGCCAACTCTTGAACAGAAAAGACTCTGCCAGGAGCCTCCTACAGGTTAGTTAGATAGCTAGAGTTTTACATCTTTCTTAGTTCTCACCAGTAGGTTTTATGATGATGATTCTGCCTTTGAAGAGTCCTGTAAGTAAGTCTAATAGAAACTCATTTCATCGAGCTATGCTTAAGTGGGGTTGTATATTTAATCTTTGCTTGATACTACCTCAAGTGAGTAGATGTGTTTTCATGTAACACTGATCAAATTCAATTCAATGCCAACCAAACTTCCAGTGACATTTTTCACCCAACTTGAAAAACCAACCCTAAAATTCATGTAGAAATACAAAATATACTAGATAAGCAAAATAATCCCATGCAAAAATAATAATACTACAGCTATCACAATGTCTGATTTCAAATGGACATGAAAACCAAAAGGATAGAATAATTAAAGATATGCACCATGTCTGTGGCCTAACTGATTTAATACAGATACTGAAGATGGTTTTTAATAGAAGAAATATCCTTTTTGTAATAGTGCTAAGAAATGATGTGTGGGAGAATGAGACTACACACAGGTCTCCCTTGGCTTGAAATTCAATTCAAATGGATCAGTGTAAGACTCAAAACTAGAATAGTTGGAGTAAAATAGATGGAAAGCCCTGGAAGATAGAGGGATAAGAAGTGACTTTCTGAAGAAGAGTCAACTATGCTCAGAAATAATGTCAAGAATTGATAAATTGGATTACATGAAATTAAAAGGCTTCTACACAGCCAAGGGAGCAATCCTACAAAGAAAACATGTCCTATCTATGTTTTCTCTCTCATAGTCAATATTTCATCATTTTGTGTAGAATTTCAGTTTCCTGATGACAGAAGTAAATGCTATGAACAGAGCTCTTTTGAATGAAGCAAGACTTTATGGCAACACTATAAAGTTGAATGCTACTTTCAAACAATTTCTTGAACAGACAAAAAGGTCTACTTATCAAGGTGACAAATTAATGTGTTAAGAGATCCACTTCTTGAAGGAAACAGGAAACAGCAACAGGATGATATCTCTACCAGTTCCTATAGTTGCCATTTCAAAGCATTGCTGACTAGGGAACTTCAAGCAATAGAAATGTGTTCTACCAGTTTCAAGACATGAACTGAAATGGAGATATCAGCAGGCCCCTGGCCAAGATTCCTTCTCAGCTGTTTCTAGACCTTACTGGTCCCCAGCAGTCATTGATGTTCTGTAGGTTGTATATGTCTCTGTCTCCAGTTCTATAATCATTTGACATTGTCCCTCTGCCTCTGTTTTTGTTTCTGAATTTCCTTCTTATAAGAAACCATTGATTTTGGGATTTAGGATACATCTTAATCAAGTATGTGCTTGTTCTAGGGCAGAACACAATCACAGGTTCTGCATCGATGCAAATGGTGAAGATACTCCTCAACACAGTGTAATTTCTAAGCAGTTGTTTTATTTAAGAAGCAAGTATTTTTGTAAATCTGATTATATAAAGGCTATATTTTAATGTCTTTCTACTTCTAATAAATTCACATTAACATGGTTAAACCTATCCAGGACTCCAGGATATATCCTGTTCAGTTCATGACACATTCTAAAAGCCATGTTTTTATGGAATCACTTCCTTTTCCTTTCAAAAGATTATAATCTAAGAGAACAAGGAACACCAAGAACCACACCTGGAGTTGCATTATCATCAGGAAAGTCCACAGGGTATCATCTCAATGTGCAGTAATGTGTAAACCGGAAGCCTGGTGCCTTTTGCTAACACTAAGAATATCAGGGAGGTTCCCAAAGGCAAAAGCCAAGCTCTGAGTTAGAACTCTACGTTTAATCAGTGTTACATATTTTATGAATTGTAACAGTTACAATTTATAATTCTTTCAAATTCCCAATTTGCCTCTGGAACTTGAGTGTTCATATTTCTACAGATATTAAACATACAATATTTAGAAAAATATAGCCAGGAGTTTTAATATATTTAACATACACATACTATTCTATATGATATATATAGTATTTCTCCAAAAGTAATTTATAAATAGCAATTCATATTTTCAGTGTAACTTTTATTCTAATATGATTATAAATGAGGAAGTAAAGTCACACAGTTTAAGAATTAAAAATGTCTATAAGTCATTTACTAAACCTCAATCTAGCAGTAGATTGTTGATTGCCTCTGCTAAATCATGGTCTTGCTATAGCCTTTTCTACTTTGGCCTGTTGTATTCGCATGCTGAAGTTCTTGCCTTTCAGGCGTATCATCATCACCGTCCCACAGGTCTTACGTATACTTGTCCCCAGAATTGTAGCCTTCCTGCTTCTTCTCTCATGTCCATGTCCTCTAATAAATTCTAGCTCATCTTTCTATGCATACTGGAAATAGCTCAGATATTTGTATATGTGCCTCTGTAGTACTACATGAGCAAAAAGTTCATTGCATAGAATATTTTGCATATATTTCTTTGAGTTGTCTCCTATATTTGAATTGTTCAATACAGTTGTCAGTAGCAACATTTGGTCATGGCACTTATTAGGTGTCTATCCCCAAACAAGTATATATTCATATATGTACACTTACACACACACACACACACACACACACACACACACAAAATTAAAGCAAAACAGGCTGTGAATTTGAGAGAACATGAGAGTACAAAGGAGAGGCTTAAGAAAGGAAATGGGGAGGGGCATTGATATAATTATGTTTTAATTTCAAAAAGTAAAAATTATAAAATCAATGCCATAAATGTAAGTTATATGCCACATTTAATACTGTTTAGATATAAAATAACTTTCTCTTAAATATATTTTGAAATGGCATACTTAATACTATCTATATTACATATGGTTTTAAAATTAACTTTCCCTTTTGAATATTTTTAAATGCAGCTATGTAGAAATCTTTTACTTAATGTGTATATCACATTTTATTTTTATTGAACAAGGTACTTTAGCCTGTAAGTACTATGAAACAGCAGCATTTTCATATAATGATGTTTGAACCTTAGGAGATATTTTCCAATGTTAATACATGAAATTATCAAAATGCATATTAAATCAGGAGATACTGATTTTAAAATAAAATCAAATAATAAAAAATGATTTCTCATTTTATATGTCATAAGCATATCAGTCATAAGAATGTAAAGGCCCTAACAACATTGAAATAGCATGTGCTGAATGGATGGAGCTAGAAAACATCATACTAAGTGAGGTAACCCAGACTCAAAAGGTGACTCATGGTATGCACTCACTAATAAGTGGATATTAACCTAGAAAACTGGAATACCCCAAACATAATCCACACATCAAATGAGGTACAAGAAGAAAGGAGAAGTGGCCCCTTGTTCTGGAAAGACTCAGTAAAGAAGTATAGGGCAAAACCAGAACGGGGAAGTGGGAAGGGGTGGATGGGAGGACAGGGGGAGAGAAGGGGGCTTATGGGACTTTTGGGGAGTGGGGGGCTAGAAAAGGGGAAATCATTTGAAATGTAAATAAAAATATATCGAATAAAAAATAAAAAAAAGAAAAAAAAAGAAAAAAAAATAGCATGTGCTGGCAAGCTAAAAAAACACACTGCTTCTTGGTGGTTTGATTTGTTTGTTTTTAGGATAAGATTATGTATATTCTTTTATTATTCAATAGCGTGCTAAAAAACAATTCTCAGACTATTTTTTATTATAGAATCTTTTAAATGACTATTAACATATGCAAACACACTCTTGATGGGAAAATACACCTGAAAAAGTAGGTATAGCTATACTTTTTCAGAATATATGTAATTTTAAGTAATCTTGAAAAGAGAGTAGATTGTAGATCTTCTTCTATTTGAAAATTAAATGCATGTGTTTTCAAGAGGGTGGCAGCCTGCATTTTATACCTGAGCACTTCCAGATTCTAATGTCCTTTCTCTTCTTTGGCCACAGCAGGTGATCACTAATTAATTGTTAATCTTGTGAAAGAAAAGACTTAGTTCAACCTCTGAGTGCTCCAGCCTGCTTCCTACAGAAGGAGCTCTAGAGCACTTTTCTTACCTTGAAACAGAAGTGAGCAATAGCTATGATGATACTTGGCAATGTTTTTGTTCAGCAGACATAATCATGCTAATTATATTTTGCTTAAACCAACATAAGTATTCATTTGTAATCTTAAAGCTTATGGCAAATTCAAAGGCTGTCTGAAGAACTTTATGTTCACAAGTCAGCGGTCAGTAGGTGATTCATGGTACTATCTGAGTGAAACAGATGAAGGCCGTGAAACTTCATATGTATTTGTTATTCATGTTGATTACGTGTATATGTTTATTTCCTGAAGAGAATTTTATGTAACCTTGATTCTGACTCATAAACTAGATGCAAAGGCAGGGTTTAATGTATGCTTGTTGGACAAATAAATTGATGAAACGATGTGTGCAATTATAGCGAAAGTAAAATAAAAATTCAGGGGGAAAGTATAAATTCCTCGTATTAACTCAGAGTCAGTTGTAAGGAACTATAGAACATCAAAAGGATCAAGAAGTTTAAGGAAAGGTCTTACAGAGGACATGAATAACAACCTCCTAAAAACAGACTGTGGAGACAGTTCAGTCTGAGCACAGTGCCAGACATCTGAATCTGAGCCCAAGTTAAAAAAATAAAAATAAAAAAGCCAAGATGGTGGCATGCAATTATAATTGCTGTGCTGCATTTACAGGTAGAAGCAGGCAGATTCTGGTGATTCTCTGGCTGGTCAGTCTAGCCTACTCAGTGAGCTGCAAACTAATGTGAGACCTTGTTCAAAACAAGCTAAAATCAAACCAAACAACGGAACAAAAACCAATAAGGTGTACGACACCTGAGTAAGTACTGAAGATGATCGTTAGCCTCAGCACACATTCATATAGACAAGTACACACACACACACACACACACACACACACACACACACACACACTCAAATCTGTTGCTTGTCCATATTTGTTCTGTGATTGATTAATCTTGTCCAACCCATTTTGTCTTTTTCTGTCGATGAAAACAATTTCTATAAGCAGCCAATGAGATGGCCTCTAAGAATATTATATATGAGATTTAAGGTCCAAGTGCACTTATACACATTTGCTCCCCTTTCTATCCAGATCCAGGGTAAGTCAGAGTAAGGGAGCACACTGAACAGCACCCCTGGGTGGCCTCTTGCTAGTCTGTACTTTGTCAAGCAGTATCATCTGGGATAGGTTGATCACTTCATTTCAACCTTTCTTCCCACAGGGATGACACGACTTTTAGTAAAAAGAAAACTAATCATCTTTTCCTGCATTGGGACATGTAAATCCTATCTTTCCACAGAAATAAATTTACTGTTGAAATGTCAATTGATACTTTAAGGAATAAGAAAAGTTATATAGTAATACAGTGCTTATTAGATTGAACTTAAAAAGTAAAATGATTTACATCTAAATGTTGAGGGTTTTTTTTTTTCCTCAGATAAAGGAATGAGATGAGAGCTCAATTCAAACTGTAGGAATACATGGCTTAGGCTGAGCCCAGAGCATTTTTTCCTCTCTTCTAACTATCCCTAGGCCTAACCTGTAAGTTTCTAGCCTCTATATAATCTAATCTTCCAAGCTGACTTATTCAGTCTGCCTTCTATGAGCTTCTCAATGAATTGCTCTGCTTGGTTTCAAACTAACTCTGGCAATTTATTCTAATCTTCTCACTCCTTCTTACTCTGTGGCTTCATGTGCCTTTGCTGACCTGCCCTGAGCTATGTGAACTCACTAATGAACTCCACCGCACTGTACTGCACACACTGCGCAGACTCTGCTGACTCTCCCTGCTTATGCTGCTATTGAATAGCTTCTCTTTCCTGTGCAGTTCTCATGAGAGTTGGGCATATCCTCCTATCTCTGACTAATTCTATCTCTCTGATTCATCACTTTGCCTGCCACTCAATTAGATATCATTTTTAAACATAGCTACTTCCTTGTATAAACTAATTTTACCTTAGAGGTGTGTACTAAGGGCATGTCCTTATTCCAGCCAAAGGGATTAAAATTGTGTGGCATGTCTGCATTCTAGCTGGACTTTGGATGTGATCCCTTCCAGAGCAGCATGTGACTGGATTAAAACTCCTATACCTTTACATTAATGGTTCATGCCATTATTTGTTTCTGGAAATTAGAAAGGGAGATTTTTTTTTCAGAAATAAGTAAAACATTTATCAAAAAATAATTGTTGCTGTCAAACTTTATTTCATACTTTTTTTTCCTAAAGCAATTAGTCAAGGTAGTTTTGTATCACTATTTTGTGCACTTCCTCTGTCTTAAAAACAAACAAACAAATAAACATATTCTTTACGCTAACATTGAACAAGAAATTGATGTCATATCAGCATATCATGACGGTTGCTCAGAACAGTGATTATACATTGTTATCTGACATTTTAAATTTGTTTAGTGTAATTATAGACCACATTAGTTAATGTTTAAATGTATTTGAAGCTGAATTATCAAATGGCATTTCATGAGTAAACTTAGATGCCTTTCCAGATGTCCAGCTTAGAAGGAAATAAAATCTGGGCTAGGTAGGAAGAAAACCTAAAAATCTTAAGAAGAAAATGTTGCTCAGGACTGGAGAGACAGACAGCTCAGTGCTCCTGCTGCTCTTGCAAAAGACCCAATTTCTGCTCCCAGCACCTACATGGGCAAGATCACAATTCCCTATAACTCAAGCACCAAGTGATCTAATATGTTTTTTTGGCTTCTGTAGCTACTTGCATGCATGGCATACACCTACACACATATACATATACACACATATGGAATAACGGTACCTAGCCTTTATCACTAGTACTATGTAGGAAGGAAAGATGTTCCAATACCAGGTCACCCATACTGAGCACTAATTAAATGATGATGATAATAATAAAGATGAGTAAAAACTAATATTTAGTGGACATTCAAGGTTCTGTCTAAAATTATGGTTATAGATAACCTCATGGGTCCTTACAAGCCCACAAGTCTGTGTGTCATTCTCATTTGTAGACCTCAGGTACCTGTAGTGAGATCATGTTGTCATCAGAATTAACCTGGTTGGAGTTAGAGATTAGATGAGACTTTGAAGAAGTTTAAAAGAACCTCACTGAGTAAAGCCAATTTTACCCAGAATCATTCTGTTTCACAGATTTTAATTAACAGTTTGAAATTTGTAATATTCCTTGAGTTTCAGACTGGTGAAAATTGAACACAGTATTAAAGGATCCCAGGGAAAAGGACACGAGTTGCGTCACAGAGACTTATTAAATGTGATGGAAACTCAGCAGATGAATGCCGGCAAACAGGTGCAAGAGCTCAATTAATTTTTAAACCTATGACTCAGGAGGATCGCAATGCATCGTGTTGACAGCCTCAGCACATTGCTAATTTCATCCATGAGCTTAAAAAATCACAATACACTTGAGTATATAAATGTATTACATTTTAAAAAGTATAAGTAGTACTAGTGTATCCTAAAACTAAAGATGTTAATTTCTCTGTTGGACCCGAAATCATTTATCTTGTAAAAATATGGCAGTTTTTATTACTGAAAATAAATTGCTTTTACATCCAAATTAAGTTCCATTTTCATTTGTAATACAGACTGGTGCTACTGAGCACAGTTTTTTCTTTAGTGTGTAATATAGAAAACTAACAGTTCACTAACAGTTTCCAGCTTCCTTGGTGACCTGTGAAGGAAGCAAGGGTATGCTGAGGCCTCAGGATGGCATGATTTAAAGTGGTAAATTAGGAAGTAAAAGTTGAGCTACCATAGTTTGCTTTCATGGGAATTCACCTTATTTGGAGTTCCGGGACCATTTGAAAATGTGATGGAGACAGGATCATAGCGCCACATAATCCTGTACACACAGACAGTATTAAGAAGAGATGAGATCCAGAAGTGACTACCATTTCCTCTTCATTGCTCTCTCTTGACTCAGATGGGAAAGATATCTTCTATCCAGTGGGTTTTCCTCTTTGTCACTCAGAAGTCTCTATACCTGGGATCAAGAAATAAGAATTAGAAAATTGTAAATAAGAATTTACAAACTAGTATGAGCTGAAACATGTAGTGCCCAGTACTAAGTTGAAATATGTGTTGGAAAAAAAGGCATTTTTGTGAGTATTAAGGATAAGTAGATGGAAACTTGAGGAGGAAAGAAAAGGCACCCTAGTCAATGGAGAGGGTGTGCAGAGGCTGAAGGAGAAAGCCAGGCACGCCTTACAGTTAGAACCATGTGTTTATGATAAATGTGTAACAACAAATGTTTGGAAAATATTTAACTTCTTCTGTCAAGATTCTGAAGAAGCTTTAAAGAAAATAAAAGAAACAGGACTTAATTACTCAAGATTTTTGCCAGAAAAAAAAATATCTTTATTACATTTGTATATAAGCTTACTTCTCCCTATGTTTGCTTAGCTGGAGCATATTCAGCAAACCTTTAAAAACATAAATACAACTGTAGAGCATTCTTCCTACCAGGTAAATTTAATGCATCTTGATTCTTAATCAAATACATGTAATCTGTACCTACCCAAACTTCTAGATAATGGCACCAGTCACAACTGTCGCTTTTATAAGCTTCCCAGTATCATGGAAGCAGATGAAAAGGGGAAACCAATGTGCAGTCTAATAACCTGAGCTAACAATAAGTTACTTTCAAAAGAATTAGATGACAAAAGCCAATTGTATTCATTTCCATTCCCAGGTTATGAGACCAGGGTGGTTGCTGCTTTCACCAGATGCACAGTCTTTAAGGCAGATAATGCACAACTCCCCCCAGGGACATGCAGAGAGAAAGCCAAACTCTTGCAACTTGATGCAAAGAGATTTGGAGTCCATTAAACCATCTCTCAGTAACAAGCTATTCAGGTTTAGAGTAAAGATTCTATACTTGTTTTCTTCCAGAAAATGAGTGTTGCATGAAACACCTGACGTGGAATTGGAGCCCATGTAAAAGCACTTGAAACCCGGTGCTATCATTTTTAGCTTCCGTCCTTCCTAATCAGGAAAAAGGAGATGAGATTGGCTGAACAGACTATCTTAAAATTCTGCCTACTTTTGAGCACATTCAAGCCCAAAACCATCCTAAGGACACTGAATTATATGCAAACTGATTAAGTTTAACAACAGCAACAAATAGTGCTGATCTGAATATCCTTTGGTAAATATCCAATAAACTGCTGGAATTTAATTTTCATCTGGAGTAGTTACATGCACAATGCATTATCCAAAAGACAAATAACTGGGGTTTTAAGAGCCTGAGTTCCATCCACATACAGCACCTAGAAATTGTAGAAGCAATTGTTGACTCTTCTGTTTTTTGGTTTTGCTTTTGTTGTTGTTTTTGTTTTGTTAGTGTAATTGCTTATAAGGATGTCTGCTTCCTACCTTTTATAATTTGGGTAGGGATTTATTGACATAAAGTACATAAGCATGCTTAACAGAAAGTTTGCTTTCAGCATTCTCCCAAATGTGCTACACATAAAATAAATTATATGGAGTTATTGGTGTTGGAAATAAAAATAACTGGAGAGATAGATTAGTGGATTAAGTGTCTGCCATGCAAACCAAGGATCCCCAGCATCCAGGCAGAGCCAGGCGTGTGTGACCTGGAGGCTGAGACAGAGAACCTAGGCCAAGATGCCCAGCTCAATTAGTCTGAAGTGCTAAGCTTCATTTTTATCAAGAGACTTTGTCTTAATTTATAAAGTGGAAAGCCATTGAGGAAAATATTTAATACTTAAGGCTAGTTCTTCCACTTACTGCTTCTCTCTCTCTCTCTCTCTCTCTCTCTCTCTCTCTCTCTCTCTCTCTCTCTCTCTCGTGTGCATGCACACCCACAGAGGCTCACACAATATTTGAGAAACACTGACTACAGAGATTTAAGTTAGATTTAAGACTTCATCATGACCATGTGGGTTGCAGACAGAGTGCGGAATGCTGCGTTTTCTATCCTTAGGTGACAGAAACAGTCTATTGCTTGGTTGGGATTTAGGGTGTTAATGTTTCACTAAGCCAGTTTCCTGGAATTGTCAGGTTAGAAAATGTATTGTAGAC
This sequence comes from Apodemus sylvaticus, assembly GCF_947179515.1. Classification (NCBI taxonomy): domain Eukaryota; kingdom Metazoa; phylum Chordata; class Mammalia; order Rodentia; family Muridae; genus Apodemus; species Apodemus sylvaticus. The sequence continues at coordinate 91,178,082 of NC_067476.1, read as the reverse complement.
AATTAGGTGTCTTCTTTCTCTTTTTGCTCCTATGTTACTATGTACTGTATCTTTGATAGGAGTTACCATAACATCTGCTTGTCATTCTTATTAAGGGTTTAATTAGAAATTGTTATTTAAGAATTTATTGAGGTCAATATTAATACACCTTCAAGTGTTTTTATCCTCAGTATTTAGACTATATTAAAAGGGTTTAGTATTGGCTAAATGAATGGGTGGTGTATTGTTAAGAATAAGCATCTCTTGGATTTTGTAGAATATTTCATGTGACATTATGGACTGTAATTATTTTAGTCTAGAGATTTTTTTTCCGGGTATCCTTTTTTTTTAATTTATTGATATATTTATTTAAATTTCAAATGATTTCATGATTTCCCTCTACTGGTAACTTTAGATGCACTTCGGCTAATAGGCAAACTAAATACATGGATCAGTAGAGCAAGACCGTGAAAACAAAGGAGTGGATTAAAATGACTTACAATATATTTTATTGTTGTGGGACTATGCTTAAGAAAGAAGATACCTGTGTAGAAAGAAATCCTACAAAAGCTGGAAGAAAAAAAAAAACAAAAAGAGGCAGCAGAAAAAGAAAACTAGGGAAAAACAAGACAAAATTTTGTACCCTTAAAATGACAGGATACAAGTTGTATAAATTGTATTGCAAGAGAAATCTAGAAGTTAATTATGGAAAATAATCTCCTGACCAGATGGTTGAAACATGACCTGGATGGTTTATGTTAATGAAGCTCAGGTACTTATTCTTATCATCAGTTATTAAATAGTCAACATCAAATGAAAAACAATAATTCTAAATCCTCATACTTTTAATATATAAGGACTACTTTGTAAGTTTGCCACTGCACCATTAATTTGTGCATTAAATTTTTTTTTTAGTTTCTTTTGCATTCTGACCCACTCTCCTATTAGTCCAGAATAAATGTTTGGCACATCCTTTCCCTACCTACTCTGTTACCGCTTAGAACAGGAGAGAAGTACATGTGTGAATGGTATCCACCTGGGACAGTTTGAGGGAAGGGGATATACACTAAATACTCTTGAGTACTTGTAATATTTTGTTGTTTTTACAATAATCCAAGGTTTCAGAGTTATATGACATCTTGCAACTGGAAGACAAATTCAGAAGTTAAGCGTGTTACACCTACAACCACAAAGACAAAAGCTTTCTGAGGTTTAACACCATGTGTGTTACCCAGTGTGGTCTTGATAGAAGCATAGCAATTCAATGCTTTTCCTTAGCGATGGTTAAGATATGTTTGTATAAATGATGTACATACAGATGCTTGAGCATGCCTGAGATGACGACAACTATTAAAGTGACAACATGTAAAATGTGAGAACAAATACTCTGTTCTTTAGATCGATTAGTTTAATATTATGACAATGTTAATTATTCAAATTCTTCTAGAAATTTACTGAAGTTCTAATTATACAAACACCATTTTTACATGATTCATTAAGTATTTATTTAATTTGGAATGATAAATCCTAGGTAAATATCTGACACAACTTTGAAAAGAAGGATAATTCTGGACTAGAATGGTTACCAGGATCTTACCCCAAATGACAAAAACCTAGCATAAGGAAGCAACGGCCAGTAACTAAAATACTCTTGGATTGGTAGAAAAATAGAGAAGTACATTATCAAAAGACAATTAAAAATGTTGGAACAATTATATCTGTATCTTGAACTGTGATATATCATCGGAATGGTATTATAAATCAATGAGAAAAATGTGTTAGTGCTCATAGTATAATAAAAGTTATTTTTCATGTGAATCAAATTCTTAATCAGAAATATCCCAAAAATAAAGCTGATGATGTTGGAGAGGAATAGGCTTTCCTCATTGAGAGATACCTTAAATAAATGAATCAATAAGTGGGAGGCAGAAGGTGTGGGAAATGGCTCTTGCTGAGACTGCATGTGTTGTGCCTCAGTGGAATTCCCAGCAACCAGGTACAGTCATGCCTGGCTAAGGCCCGGACTGGAGTGGGGGCAGGCAGACCGTGGAAGCTCTCTGGCAGCCTCCTGAGCTCAGAAGTGTGCTTCGGGTTCCAGGACATTGTCTGGAGGCAGATAAGGAAGGGAGCAAAAGTGGAAGACATCCTGTGACCTCCTTTGGCTTCCTCATTGCCTACACAGGCACACATGCCTACATACACATATATAAATGCTCACACAATTTTTCACATGTAGATTTTTTTTTCTGGGTTAAGGTTCAGTCCTCACACCACAAAATCCTTAATTTTTGTATAGCAGAAAATCTGCAAAATTGAGGTCAAAAGCTGGAAAAATAATTCATAAAACAGGAACCAAGAGTTGATATTATTATTTTATAAATAATCTTTCCAAATCAATAAAGAAAAAAGCAATATCACATTAGGAACATGAGCATAAGATTCATTCAAGCAATTTACAGCCGGAATCAAATGGCTATTAGATTTGAAAAGATGCCCAAACCTACTAATTGCCAAAGAATGCAAATTAAAACACCAGAGCACTATCATTTGCCTACTATTAGTCTAGTCAGGGATGAAGAGTGATCGTGCCTAGTACTGACAAGGATGTGGGAGATTGCCTCTATACTATTGATGGAAGTAAATTGGTGCAATCTACTTAGACAGTAAATTTAGAAGTATTGATCCAAATTTAAATGGACATAAATACCCTTTGACCTAAACAATTCCAATTGTATGTATGGACATACAGGGTTCTCATACAGGGCTAAACACTTTGCTCAGATTATGACTAACATATTTTGTAGAACTTTTGTGTCATATAGAAACATAAACTGTGCAATATATATGTTTATTACAGACCCTTTGTGATAACAAAATAGAAAATATCTTACATGTTGCTGTTATGTTAGCAACATGAATTTCACTGTGTAAATGCACCTATATCTTATTTACCATTGTATTCTGAGTTATTTTACATGTTTATGTCAATATACATACTTGATAAATGAATGGGCAAATTTAATTATAAAACATCTATAGAGCTGAAGTCAGTTTTCAAAGTAAGGTATGTAAGCAAAGCATGTGGCAAACCACTTTGCAGATCGTTCTCTTCTAGATACTGTACACGCATAGGTTCATGTAGGTGTGAATATATACATAACAAGACACAGGAAACATGCCTTTTGGTTGACTCTTGAGGAAGAATCTTAAAGTAATAATATTAACAGTTTACTTCATGTACAACAGCATTTCCTTTAGCTTTTGAATTTTTAAAACAATGGCTATGTTTATGCAGTTTAAATTGTTTAAGATTTAAATTAGTTTTAAATGTAACTTTCCAATTTTTTTTTATTTTGCAAAAGAAATATGTAAACATTATGTTCAACTTGCATGTTGACAGTGTTTTCTATAGTAAAGGTTTGCAAGTCTGCATTTTCTAAAGTGAAAATTATCTGCAGGTGCTCCATTAGGTGTGGAAATGCCTGATGAGCTAAGGCCAAGCCTGGTCATTATGCCCTATAATTAAACCCATGCAGTCATGTTTGCTGAGACAATGAAATTGCTAGCAAATTGGAGGGCTCAGTTGCCCCATTAACATCATAATTTAGTACCCACAATCACATTTGACACAGTGTTCTGGACCTCCATCATGATTTTGTTTGTAATGGTTGTCATGTTTTCAGTAGCTAACGATGTTTTTGCTTTTTATGTAGTCAGTCACTCATTCATATGAAAGTCATGCCCTTTATAATGCCCTGAACGACGGTAAGACAACTTTGCAGTAATAGTCCTGGAATTTTATTAACTCATTATTCCTTTCTTCACGTCCATTATGTATTCATTATCTAGTCAATATATATTCATTTAGTAAATACTTGGCTGCATGCCAAACCCCTCTGGCATGAACTCGAAGACACTGTGCAACATACACAGGACCTGCTCAGGGGTGTCAGCACTGAGAGGGGGAAATGCAGATGGAATCTATGAGAAAGCATTTATAATTGATACCACTGGCAAGGAGCAAATCAGTTTTCTCCAATGGAGTGTCAATGGCGCTATCAGGCACACTCCAGGGCAGCGCCATGCACATGTGTAATTGACTAACGTAAAATGAACGCTGTCTTTTTTTTTTTTTTTTTTTGAGGGGAGGGATTCAAGTCAGGCTTTCTCTGTATAGTCCTGGCTGTCCTGGAACTCACTCTGTAGACCAGGCTGGCCTCAAACTCAGAAATCTGCCTCCCAAGTGCTGGGATTAAAGGCATGCTCCACCACCACCCGGCGAACTCTCTTTTTGTGGACTTTTTGTTTCATTTTGTTTTGAGCAATTTTTGTCCTATTTGTTTTGATTTTGATTTTTGTAAATTTTTGTCTGGTTGATTTAGAGGGAGAAAGAGAGCGGGGGAGAGGGAGAGAGAATGAGAACAGAAAGTAAGAAACTGGAAGGGTCCGGGAGTAGTTGGGGGAAAGGAAAATCAAAATAAAAATATATTGTATGGAAAATTAAATTAAAAAATAGCATTTTCACTTGACCTGAAAGACATAAAAAGCTCCGGTAAAGTACTGGCATCTAGATAATGAAGCCCTGAATCTGATTTACCAGGGTAAGAGCAGAGCCAGCCATCTCCGTTTTGTTAGGAGTAATAGAGCTAGCCAGTATGTGCCAAACAGAGAGAACCGCAGGCTTATCTGTCACGCACTAGGGTTGGAGGAGAAAACAGGAAGCATCTCTTTTTGTCAAGATGGTCAGAGACAAATTAATGACTTGCGTAAAAGGGGTAATTGTGAAGAGATTTTTTGCAATGAGTTCTACTTGGAGTAAGCATGCTTTTCCCACATAGAACATTGTCCTATGCCAACCAAGTCTGTTAATGGAATTTAAAACACACACAAAAAAGAGAATTTTTTCTCTTTACAAAACCAAATCATTCAAATTGTGGTTGAGACTATATTTTCTATCTCAGATACTCTTTTCCATAATTGAATGAATTAGGTATACTAGACTCTTATGATTAAACTCTGGAAATGGAAAACCAGACAGACAAGTTCTATTTCTGATGAGAAGCCCCTGGTAGGTTAGGTAGGGGTGGAGGGTTTCAAACCTGAGCTCCTCAAAGGCATGGGGCATGTCCCCATGTCATTACTATGTTCTTCTGTGTAGCCGCATCCAGCAAAACACTACCAAGTCTACTCTGATTTTGAATCTTTTTTGCCTAAAAAGAAAGATTTGTGAGTAGGTGATGGTAGCTAACCTTTGATGATCATGAGGTCTCTGCCCTATCCCTTTGACAATGATGACAATAATAAACCCATTTGAGGGCTTTCTATGTGCTTATCTCTCATCTTAATATTTTTAAGGAAGCCTTAACTAATCCTTCATGTCACCGTAGGCAGGCATTTTCTTATCTGTTTTTTTTTATTATTATTGCTAAGTGATACTTTGTTCACACTGCTTTGAGCTCTTTTCTTTTATGCTTACCTTGTGTGTGTGTGTGTGTGTGTGTGTGTGTGTGTACACGTGTGTGCTTATATGTAGAATCTAGAGATCTGTGCCTTCCTCAGTTCTTGCTTTGGAGGTGGGGACTCTCAGTGAACCTAAAGCACATCAGTTTGGCTAAGCTGACTGGCCGGTGAAGCCCTGGGATCCAGCTATCTCTAGTTCCACATTGCGAGGGCAGCAGACATGCACCACTGTGCCAGGCTTCTACTGGACACTAGGTATCTAAAGTCAAGTCTTATGTTTTCACATCAGGCTTTCCATAGATTGAGCCAGCTTCCCAATCCCCCTTTTTGATTCTCTTTTAATTTTATTTTATACAATCCAAATTATCTAGCTTTCTTCTCTCTTATAAGCTACAAAAACAAAGCACAAATACTAATAAAAAGGAGTCATGGAAATTACTTTATCCAAAATAGAGGAAGATGTGTTACAGACACTGAGCAATAGCAAAGTGCTTCACAAAGCCCACTCTCCCCGTTCTCTCGAAAGACAGGAGAGCTGCTGGCCCACATCTAAAAATCCTCTCTGGGATTCCACTGAATGCAGTCCACATCAGAATTCCACAAACAGTAGTCACAAAGCCCCAGAACTAAACCTTAATAGATTAATAATACCTTGTTATCATTAAGCCTGAAAGGTAATTGAAAGATTTTCTACCTGTTTTCTGTGACTGGGTAGTATTGGTCTTCTTGATGAAAAGCTCATCTATTACAAGTTTATTGATTCATCAGCTACAGGTCTCCAAGTATTATAGACAGAGCTAGTGGGAATTTATTATATAGGACAGTAACATTTTCTTTATGTTACTACTTTGAAATCAAAAGATTTCTTCAGATTAAAATAATTGGTCAAGATACTCATAGTTTTACTGCTAGCTGACTCTCAGAATTATAAACTATCTATTCTGAGGCCATAGGAAGGTGCCATGGGAAACTGATACGTCTTTCATACTTTGTAAATGAATAAAATTGTTTATATTAGAATTTTTCTGATTACTACAGACAACACTTGGTTATTATTATTTTCTTTTATTATTTTTAAAAATATTTGTTGACAGGCTGTAAAAATACATTATGTTCTCTGCTTTTCTCTATTTTGTGAACTCATTTAATATAAAGCCATTTGTGAATAATAAGGTATTGTATTTAATACTATATCCAGAAATGAATATGTTTGAAATGAAAATCAAGTTAAGTGATTACCATGTATCAACATGCTTTTAGGTTATGCAAAATTATAAATATAATGATAAAGCATATATAAATCATTTAAAAGCACTTTGAAATATTTGTTAATTCATTGGCCATACAAATGATTGCTTATTTTATATAAAAATGTATGTTCTTTAAAATGTATTATACATGGCATTTCTCTTTTAAACATTAGTATTGAATAATGTAAACTTTGAAATAGCTAGGAACCCTGTGTTACTCAAGCTTCCTCCTAATCTTAGCCTCAAATAATGACCCAGTGCATTTTGTTTAGGTCCTTAGAAGTCTTTTTCCTTTAAAATAAGAGGGATCCATTAGTAGACTGAAAGAAATTGACCTGGCTTTTCCATTTTGATGGTGGTGTGGTGCCATCCTGTTTCTGAGAGACACATCAGGTTAGAGTGTAACTATCCCGAGTCTGAGCGTCTCTAGTTTGTAGTTTTTACAGGGATAGAGTGAACTCAGTGTGATAATTGCTCATTGAGATCCCCAGGTTCTTCATGTATGTTATTTCTCTCTCCTATGATTCCGTTAACAGAGAAAAGTAATACACAATAGCCATTCCCATGATGTGTAACTACTATGAATTATGACCTAAGCATATATAAAAGAAATTATATATGCTTATATAATTTCTTTTTTGGAAGAAGCATATTAAAGATATTAAAATCTATTATTCCAGTTATCCTCTAGATATTTATTCATAAGAAGCAAAATGGATATGTAATTTTTATGGAATATTCACTAATGACCTGTTCCAACAGGTAAGGTTCTTGTATAATTACACTGAAATTCCTATGATCTATTAACATCATATTTGCCAATGTAAGTCTACATAAAAGTCAGCATTTTTGCTCTGCCCAGTCCTTGAGCTATCCAGAGCACGTGTGGTCTTCTGTGCTTGTTGCAGAGTATGATGGAGGCAGTGTTTCCTGTCACTCTGCGCTTTGCTTCCTTTGTGTGCACTAGAATCCAATCTCATTAGATTTGTAATTTGATATTTATTCCTCTCTATGGATTTTTCAGTATTCTTTGAAGCAGAAGTTTTAATTTTTAGACTCTGGACTTACCATTCTTTTCTTTTTTTATCATTTGTGATTTGTATATTTTAAGCGATATTTTTATTCTTTGATGATTTCATGACCAGTTGCTCTGACTTCTCATTCTCGTTAGTTTGCTTTGTTTAGTTCTTTAACACTTTTTGCTTTGTTTAGTTCTGACTCTTTGTGAGTTTCACATCATGCACACCAGTCCTACTCATTACCTGGTTCCTCTGTATTTGCCCTTGCAACCCCCTCAAAATAAAAGAAAAATAAATAAAACAAAGAATTAAAAGCATTCCCCTGTGGAAGCTGGGGTATGTCACAGTATGTCTCACAGTATAATCTTTTGTCCATATATCTTTACTTGCAATGTTTATTGTTGTGAGTCATTGGTCTGGTTCAAGGTCTCTGGCTTCTGTTGCACACCATCAAAACTGAATCCTCACCAGGACTCCTCTCTCTTACACAGTGTTGTTGCCCTGTGTCATGGAGATCCTGTAACTTTGGAACTCCAGGCAAAGCCCTTTCACACACTCCAGCAGTTTATAGATGACATAGTTTTTTGATGGGCCCACTCAAAAGCCCTGGATGTGGGCCTGTTAGTAAGTAGCTTATTTAGTCAACCCACCAACCCTTTTCCACCCACACCACCAGGGCAAGCTCTCCAGCATTGCCTTGGCTAGCTCATTCAAGGGACAGGGTTAGCTCTCCTGCACTCATGCTCACCCTTGGGGATAACTGGTTCACTGGTGCTGCTGCCAACAAGTAGAGCTGCTGTGCTCTCCAGTAGAGGTCCAAGGCCTGCTCTCACAAAGGTTGTAGCCAGTGAGTCAGGGCCTCTTGTCCCATTTTCATGACCCCCAAGGCCAAGTCTCCTAACTACTAAAGGTGGTGAGGGGCCAGGTGTGGGGGGCATCATACCTTCATCCATGCCAACTCACAGCAGACACGTGCAGAGCCAGCTCACATGCACACATACCCTCAGGGCCAGTGCATCTGCATCCCTGTGAACTGTGTCAGCTTTATTGTGCTGCCCAGGTGCAGTTCAAACCCAGCTCTCCTGCTATCTTGACCCAAGAGCCAATTCTCCCAGTTGCTACAGATGGTGAGGGGCAAGGGGGCAATGACTGCAATTCTTCCACCAAACACTGAGCATTCTTTTTTCTCCTACGAAGTCCAGTTTCTATTGCCCAACAAATCTTAGGAATGAGATCTGTGATCAACTTACTAGGGAATACACCATTAAAGAAAACTGAAGCTCCCTCTGCCAACAGCTAGTTTCATAGCACAGTGTGGGAATTGGTGTTCACCTGCTCTCCTCCATGCTCGCATTCTGTTTGACGTGATCCTGTACAATTTTATGCATGTTGTCACAGTCACTGTGAGTTCATATACATAACTGCCCTGCTGTGTGAGAGAACACTGTTTCCTTAAAGTCATCCACCACCACCATTGCCACCACCACTGTCTCTTTGTAACTTTCTGCCCCCCTCTTCAAGAAGATCCTTATTCCTCAAGAGGAGGATATATATGTCTTATTTAGGACTGAGCACTCCCCAGTCTCATATTCCCTACACATTGACCCACTGAGGATCTCTTTTTTTTTTACTTGTTGCTTTTACTTTTGTTACTGTCCTGAACATGTTCAATTATGATGCAGCTAGATGTGGCTTTCTTTATATTAATTGCAGCACATGGTATTTCTCATTACTGTAAATTAATGTTTTTTGAAGCATTGTAAAATTTTATATTAATGTCTTCAAAATGTCTACTCTTTCTACATCCCTCTCTTTGTTCGATTACTATTGTTGTTGAGTTATTATGATATTTGGTTTTGAACCATGAAGAAAATTTGAAAGAAGAGGGAAGTGTGAATATAAATGTCACAATTTCTCAGAAAATTGAGTTCTTAAATATGCATAAATAAGTCATGTTCCAGAACATTTACATAGCAAATGTTAATGTTACCTTTCTTCTTTCTTTATTCTTACAATATATCTCTAGGTGCCTTTCCTCCCTCTGCTGTCTATTCAAGAAAAGATTTGCTACAAAGATCAACCCACATTGCTACCAAGACTTTCCAAGCCCTTCGTATCTTTGTGAACAATGAGCTCAATGAACTCTATACAGGACTGAGGACAGCCGAGAAGTTTCTGAAAACTGGTGGTCGCCTGGTTGCCCTCTCCTTTCATTCTTTAGAAGATCGCATTGTCAAACGCTTTTTGCTTGGAATAAGCATGACAGAAAGATTTAACCTGAGCATTAGACAGAAGGTGAAGCAAACGTCACCGCTGGGTTCAGATCCTGACACTGAGGAGAGAGGCTCTGGAAGAGCTCCTCTGAAGTGGGAGCTGATACACAAGAAGGTACTAACTCCAGAAGATCAAGATATCCAGGATAACCCCAGAGGGCGCTCAGCAAAGCTCAGAGCAGCCACCAAACTATGAGGGTCTTATTATTTGATCTACAAGTTTTTACTCAATAATTATGATTTTTTTTCTAACTTAAAACTGCATTTCTGAATATAATGTAAAGTATGGGACAGTCTGAACATTAATGGTAGTAAACTTATTTTTTTTTCCTCTGAAGAAATATAGGAAGTTTTAACATGACATAACAATTTTAACTCAGGGAGCAGTCTTAAGAATGGAAAACAATGTTGATATTGATCTCTGCACGTTATTTTAATTATAAAATATAATCCTTTCTTTCATGAAGAAGTGGAAAAACTATGACATTGTATTAATCTGAATTTGCAACCTCAAGCTGCTAAAGAGAATAATAACCATATCTGTATGCCCTAAATTCCAAATTGAGATATTCACATTTGCAGTTGACTTTCTATGGCTTATATAATTCAGGATGATCATGGAATAAATTATAATTGCTCCTACCATAACTTTCTCAAATGTAAGCTTTTTACAAATTTTAAATTTTCAACATTATTTAAAATATGCCTTACTGATGATCTTCACTAGTGAATTCACAGTTCATTTGAAGGCATTTTTCATATGATCCACATTTCATACATTGCAAAGTAAGCATGTACAACTGCCTAACAACTCTCATGAAAAACTTGAAGTCCAGAACTTCTATTTGCTGTCAATTGTATCTATTGTAGGATTGGTCAATACCTTTAATAAACAATGTAATCACTTGTTTCATCTTGTTTTTTGTTTCCTTAATTAATTTTTAAATATTATGCAAAGTAGTTTCTCTGGCATTTTCATGAAAATAAAGCATAATATTAGTTCTTATCCTTCCTACCGCCCCTCTCTCTTCACTAATTCTTTCCTCCTTCATTGGTCAGTCTCTCCCTTCTCTAAAATAGTCTCTTATTCTGCTTCATGTCACAAGTATTTATCACCCTCCAGATCTCCACCTTTCCCCTTAACCCTCTTTCTACTTGTGTGTACATTTAATATCCATGTATGTATACATATATACAGACATGTAAGTTTAAATCTATTTTCTTTTTTCATATGAGAAGAAATATATAGTATGTGTCCTTCTGAGTCTGATTTTTTGCTTGACATATCCACTTCATTTTTTATTGAATAATCAAGAATAAAATAATCTTACTATTTCTTTAGAACTGAATAAAATTCCATTGTTTACATGTACTATATTTTATGTCTGTTTATGTGTTTTTGTGTACAAAGATGTATGCAGATGCCCATATACATGTGTTTGTTTATATGTAGGTCAGAGGTCGATGGCAGCTATCTTACTCATTCTTTGTTTTATTTATTTGAGAGAGTATCGCAATCAGCAGGAATCTCACTGGTCGGCAACACTGAATTGCCAGTTAGCTACAGGGTTCTGCCTATCGCCACCTTCTGACACTAAAGTCACAGTTGCTGCCATTGTACCCCACTAGTTCAAGAAATAATGCCAAGAACTGACAATTGGATTATGCAAATCAGTAAAAATAGATGCTGTGAATATGGTACTCAATGGGCTAACAGACAGTTCTTTTTTTTGTTGTTGTTTTGGTTTGGTTTTGGTTTTTGGTTTTTTGAGACAGGGTTTTTCTGTGCAGCCCTGGCTGTCCTGGGACTCACTTGGTGGACCAGGCTGGCCTCAACCTCAGAAATCTGCCTGCCTCTGCCTCCCAAGTGTTGTGATTAAAGGCATGTGCCACCGCCGCCTGGCACTAATAGACAGTTCTTAAAAAACAAAGTAAAAATGTAAAATTACATATAAATGGTTAACATCTTAATCTATAAGGAAATAGAAATTGAAACTTACTAAGATAATTTGGGAAGAACAGATATAACACCTAACCTTAGCCAAAGAAATTGTATGTAAGATGGTATGAAGGAAGAAAGGTGAATAACAGAACTGGAAGGACTAAGTGGAGTTAGGAGAATAGAGCAAGGGCTATAGGGAAAGATAACTAGCTATACTAAAGACCTTTGGGGAGGACATGCAAACCTACCATTGTAAAAGCTTCCTACTATGAGTCTAAAAATGTCCTAAAATATATACACACATCAATTTAAATGGAGTTATCCTATATGCTGCCGGGGATGATACATCCCCGACACCATAAGCTATCAAATAAAAGGCCCAGTGCCAGTTATGAGTTACCTCCCTTTGGGTTTCAGTCATAAACTGAAAACTTTCAATTCATTTTCATTTGCCACATCAAATTAAGGCTATGCTCAACAAATCTGAGAAAGCAGTCACTAAAGAGATTCAGACGTGTTCTACTGGCAAAGCTGGCACGTCCATAGTAAAGACTCATTTTTATTTTTGTGTAAGTACCCACCATTGTAGTTCCTAGTTTTTATTTTCTGCATATTGTCTCAATTTCTCCAAACCATTCTCTAGATTTACAATCTGAAAATACATTCATGTGTTTTATTTTGAGCACTGCAAAAGCCTAGTAACAGAATATGACACATATGTTTTTTACAATAGAATTTAAAAGTAAATGTTGTGATTATCATGCATATTATAGAAGATATTTTCCTGTTTCCTGTTAGAGTATTTTTCCCATGTTGGTTGTATGACGTCATCAACAACCGAGTTCAAAATAACAGATCTGTAGATATATCCATTGGGCCTGAGTTCCACAACTCTGCATTTTGATTGCATTTGTTGTTGTTGTTTCCTCCTTCTGTTGAAAAAAGATATTTTCTTGATAAGGGCCGAGGACTACACTTACCTGTGGGCATAAGGACACATTTCAGATGTAGCTGGGGAACATACAGGTTTAGTAATGTGATGGTTGGTAAGTATTTAGGGGGCAGTTTAATACGGTGTTTAATAAAATAGTCGTAGATTCTCCTGTAGGGACTATGGCCTAAGTAGCTGTAGTGGCTATTCCTGGTTGTCAACTTGACTGTATCTGGAACGAACTACAATCCAGAACAGGGCGATCTCTGAGTTCAAGTTCATCTGGGATTTAAGGCCTGGTGGCACATGCCTTTAATCTGGGCCACACCTTCTGCTCGAGACCTACATAGGACATTGGAAGAAGGAAGATTTACTCTCTCTCTCTCTCTTCTAGATCCTTGGACTTCCACCCACAGCTGCTGTTGACCATTGCTGGGGAGTTGAACTAAAGACTGTAGGTCAGCAACAAATTCCCTTACTATATAGAGACTACCCATACATTCCATGACTCTAGAGCACCCTGACTAACACAGAAGTCATATGTTCCTGGCCCAAAGACAGTAGCAGGCATGGGTTCTATCTAGTGGAAGAAGCCTTAAGAATAATAAGAAAGTGGTTGGGACCTAATATTCCCAGTGCCTTCATACCATTATTACAGTAGAGAGCCTATTTTTTTCCATGTCAATCATCATAGCTCACACAGTTCATAGCTGTAAAATATGGATTGCTTCTCTTCCCTAGAATCTTACATAGTACCCCCCCCCCAGAAATATGAAAACTAGTCAATAGGGATGACACATCCATGCCAATAGCAGCTTGATTTCTCTGACCTGTAACTTAAATATGTGGTATCTTCAGCAACAGGATCTTATCACCAAATTCTGGAGATCAACCAAGAGCAATAGCATTAGCCTGTTTTGGGAGAAAGGTATTCCTAACAACCATCAACTGAAAGGGAGGTTATTTACAAAAATTCAGAAATATGCTCAAAAGGGTTAGTTGTAAAATCGAAATATTTTTATATTTTTGTCCAATTTTATCTATGGATAGCCACTATTTTCAACTAATGTTTAGTAACACAAAGTGATCTGACAGATTTCTAAGAGTGTGTAAATAAACATTACTTTTTACAGTCTCATTACACTATAACTCTTTAAAAATTAAAGATTTAATAAAATGATTTATATAAATATAATAACCATGGATATAGTTTATAATGCCTATCACTAAGTTTTTATATTTCTTTTCAGAATCCATTCAAATTATTAGACAAAATGTAAAATATTGTGATGTTTTGATGTATGAAGTATGAGATTGTCTCATTGGTAGTATATTCATTTATGCAATATATTCCCTTAATTTCTGAACAAATCACCCAACATTATCAATTTATCTGCTAGGCATCTGGTTACTCAAAGGATAATATGCAAAGCTAAAATCAAACAAGGGCATGAAACATTTCTGATCCTTGAATAACTGTGCCCCTTAATTTTTATCTTTTATTTACTAATTATATATGTCTGTCTTCCTCAGGTGAGGGCTTATATTACTAAATAATCAACATGCACCCCATCACTCTTGTAAGAAAAAGCATTATCCAAACATCACTGGAGCTAACATGAGGAGCAGTTAAATCAATAAGACTGTTGATGATAGAGAAAATGAGAACATCAATTTTTATTTTAGGCTCATATTTGATTGCTGAATATAATAATTTTGTATGCTATTTAATTTCTTGAATTCTTGTTAATTTCACTTTAAAACAGGAATGCTATTTAAACTTTGTACTGAAGTTACTGTGAGTGAAACAGGGTGGTATTTCTGCATGAAATCACAACTAAGATTGAAATGAGATGATGTACTATTCTAGAAACATAGTGAAAACCCAGTGGTGACAAAGACTTAGCAAAGTCTACCCTATGTTGGTGCACAGCATGGGTAAGGATGTTTGCTTATCCTGGTAGCTCTGCATGCAGCCCCTTCGTCACTCACAGCATTTGACCAAGTTGCAATCAGTTTGTTTGAAAATTTTATCCCTGCTTACTTTTTATTTAAAGCCTTAAGTCATTGTCATACCTTGAGAAAGTATTCCAAAGATAAAGCTGCTGCTGCTATGGCTTTTCTGTTTATGAAAATCATGATGGCACCGAAAGAATCAAGTGCTAAGGTTGTTTGACATTTTTTAAGTTGGACATAGTATCCTCCTATCCCTACATATCAGTGTCTATGCAGTTAGAAATCTTTGCACCATGCTTCAAAGTATCTTGTTAAGAAAGAAAGGATTAAGTAATTTGAGATATTAAGAGGAACATTGTTCTAGGGCTACAAAACACAAGCACAGAAAGACAAATGTGACACTTTTTTTCTCATATGCATAAACTGGTATTATTAAAAACAAATAGACACGCTGAAAGCAATGAATGCAATTGCTAAAGAAAAAAGAAGTAGGGGAAGAGAAGATAGCTAGGAAGTGAATATAATTAAAAATCAAGACATTCAAACATGGATGGAATCATGGTGAAACACATTGATACAATTTTAGTAGACCTTTAAAATGTATATAAGTAAATGCCTCATTCATAAAACTAGGAGATGAAAAGAGTGGTTGAATGTGTGCCTTGCAAAGGGGCAGACAGTAAATAATGAAAAGAGTATTGATACATTGAATACATTGGTTACTGTTGTTTCCAATCACAGACCAAAATGATGCTTTATTAGAATGGAATACCCATGAGCCCTGCACGCTCTTGATTTGGGTGTGTATAATCTTTGCCTCTCCTCCTACACTACCTATTTTCTTTTTTTTTTTTAATTGATATATTTTTTATTTACATTTCAAATGATTTCCCCTCTTTTCTGGGTCCCCACTCCCCACAAGTCCCATAAGCCCTCTTCCCTTCCCCTGTTCCTCCATCTACCCCTTCCAGCTTCCCTGTTCTGGTATTCTCCTATACTCCTGCACTGAGTCTTTCCAGAACCAGGGGCCACTCCTCCATTCTTTTTGGACATTATTTAATTTGTGGATTACGTCTTGGGTATTCAAAGTTTCTAGGCTAATATCCACTTATCAGTGAGTGCATACCATGATTGATCTTTTGAGACTGGGTTACCTCACTTAGTATGATGTTCTCCAGCTCCATCCATTTGTCTAAGAATTTCATGAATTCATTGTTTCTAATGGCTGAATAGTACTCCATTGTGTAAATATACCACATTTTTTGTATCCATTCCTCTGTTGAAGGACACCTGGGTTCTTTCCAGCTTCTGGCTACTACAAATAGGGCTGCTATGAACATAGTGGAGCATGTGTCCTTATTGCATGCTGAAGAATCCTCTGGGTATATGCCTCAGGAAGTGTCATGCCCAGTTTTCTGAGGAACTGCCAGATTGATTTCCAAAGTGGTTGCACCATCTTGCAATCCCACCAGCAGTGGAGGAGTGTTCCTCTTTCTCCACATCCTCGCCAACACCTGCTGTCTCCTGAGTTTTTGACCTTAGCCATTCTGACTGGTGTGAGGTGAAATCTCAGGATTGTTTGGATTTGCATTTCCCTAATGATTAATGATGTTGAACATTTCTTAAGGTGTTTCTCAGCTCTCCGAAGTTCTTCATGTGAAAATTCTTTGTTTAGCTCCGTACCCCACTTTTTAATGGGGTTATTTGGTTCTCTGAGTTATACCTTCTTGAGTTCTTTGTATATATTAGATATTAGCCCTCTGTCAGATTTAGGGTTGGTGAAGATCCTTTCCCAATCTGTTGGTTGACGTTTTGTTCTTTTGACAGTGTCCTTTGCCTTACAGAAACTTTGTAGTTTTATGAGGTCCCATTTGTCAATTCTTGATCTTAGAGCATAAGCTATTGGTGTTCTATTCAGGAACTTTTCCCCTGTGCCCATGTCCTCAAGGGTCTTCCCCAGTTTCTTTTCTATTAGTTTCAGTGTGTCAGGTTTTATGTGGAGGTCCTTGATCCATTTGGAGTTGAGCTTAGTACAAGGAGATAAGATGGATCAATTCGCATTCTTCTGCATGCTGACCTCCAATTGAACCAGCACCATTTGTTGAAAAGAATATCTTTTTTTCACTGGATGCTTTCAGCGCCTTTGTCGAAGATCAAGTGACCATAGGTGTGTTGGTTCATTTCTGGGTCTTCAATCCTATTCCATTGATCCACTTGCCTAACATTGTACCAATACCATGCAGTTTTTATCACTATTTCTCTGCAGTAAAGTTTAAAGTCTGGGATACTGAATCCCCCTGAAGTTCTTTTACTCTTGAGAATAGTTTTAGCTATCCTGGGTTTTTTGTTATTCCAGATGAATTTGAGAATTGCTCTTTCTAGATCTCTGAAGAACTGGGTTGGGATTTTTATAGGGATAGCATTGAATCTGTAGATTGCCTTTGGCAAGATGGCCATTTTAACTATATTAATCCTGCCAATCCACAAGCATGGAAGATTTTTCCATTTTCTGAGATCTTCTTCAATTTCCTTCTTCAGAGATCTGAAGTTCTTGTCATATAGGTCTTTCACTTGTTTGGTTAGAGTCACCCCAAGATACTTTATGCTTTTTGTAGCTATTGTGAAGGGAGTCATTTCCCTAATTTCTTTCTCAGTCTGCTTATCCTTTGAATGTATAAAGGCTACTGATTTGCTTGCATTGATTTTGTAGCCAGCCACTTTGCTGAAGTTGTTTATCAGCTGTAGGAAGTTCTCTAGTAGAGTTTTTAGTGTCACTTAAGTATACTATCATATCATCTGCAAATAGTGATAGTTTGACTTCTTCCTTTCCAATTTGTATCCCTTTGACTTCCTTGTGTTGTCTAATTGCTCTAGCTAGAACTTCAAGAACTATATTGAAAAGATATGGAGAGAGGGGGCAGCCTTATTTAGTCATCAGATCAATCCATGTTGCTTGTCAACTCAATCTCTAATCCCTTCAAAGTTAAAATGAATATATACCAAAACCAAACTGTAGTAACTATCTCCTAGATAAAAGAAAATATACCAAATATTATATCATTTTCACACCCATTAAAAATTAAAGAAATAGAAGTTTTAATTGACCTAAAAATTTTTATTAAGTAGGAAATCACCTTTGATAATGACGATATAATACCTATCAAACATCTTACTGAGAATAGGAATCTTGGTTTAAAACTTATTACAAATCTGAATGAAGTAAGACAATGGGAAAGCTAGCCAAGAGAAGGGAAAAATCCAAAATCGATAACCACTTAATTTTGATTTCTAAAGAAAACGGCGAGACTAAGAGAAACTCTTTGGGAGCACATATGAACATATGAACATGAAGGTAAATGGATTGTGAAGAAATTGATCTTAATTTCAGAGCATTTTAGACCTTAAGATACAATTAAATTAACCTGGTTGCTAGAGTTTTTAACAAGAGTTCCTGTCAAAAGTATTTTACATCTCCTCAAGGAGAAAATTTTCTTTTCTAAAATAATTTGTGTAAGTTTGTATATGTAGTGTATGGAACTTAGAAAATTGCCCAAAATAAAGAGATAATACAATTTTTTTTAAGGGAGAAGAATGTGGATAATAACAAATCCCTATGGAGGGTTTAAGTGCATGGCATAAAGAAAATAAAGAGACCTGAAAATTAAAAAGCATCAACTGAAACATCTAGAATTGGACAGCACTCAGGTCCATAAACTTAAAAACTTGGTAGATCTGGAAACAGTTCAGACATAATAATGTGGTGTGGGAGGAATGTGAATTCTCCAAGGGAAGCATCTGAAAGGAAGCACCAAGTGACAAAAGGAAAAGGAAAGGTGTGAGAGACATGTGAGTATGTAAAAAGTAAGACACATTAGTGTGTAAGAGACATGAGTGTGCAAAAGATAAGACATGAGTGTGAAAAACAAAATACGTATGAGTGTAAAAGACAAGAAATGAGTGTGTAAATGACATGAGTGTGAAAAGACAAGACATATGAGTCAAAATCAGAATTCAGCTCAAGTGGAATGAAATTTCAAATGGAAAAAAAAGAATATAGTTAGAAAAACAAGAATGAAATAACTGAAAAATCAATGAATGTCTTCAAGCTATAGATTCAAAAAGCACCACAATTCCCTAGGGAATGGCATATAAAATTGCTAGAAGAATTAAAAGCCAACATGAAGAGAGACACTACAAGTGGGCAGACAGTGGACACCTTCAAGGAATTTGGCTCAAGGATCATCAAGGAAATCTCTACTGATTAACTCTATGTTGCTGCACAAAAAGTTTATAATACTCTGATATGGAGACTGTGATGCATGCCAAATCTGTAATTATTGAATTACAGTAAACAGACAGCAGTATCAATTACAAGGCAAAATATAAATATATGTCTGAACATAGGAAATTCACAGAACTTGCCAAAATTACAATGTTTCGGAGTTATAGGTGAAAGACGTGTATATCACACGTCTTACCAAGCAAAGAATCATTGTCAAACAAGAAAGGTGTGATTTCATTCTTTAAAAGTGTTGCACCTTTTCAAAGATACATTATATCTTTTTGTAACATAAAGTGTAAAGGGAGCTTCTTCATGTAGAAAAGGGGTATTATCTTTTTACTATTTTTCTTTCATTGAAAATAGTTTTTTTCCATACAATATATTGATTATTGTTGCCCTACCCCAACCTTTTCAAAATCCTTTCTGCCTCCCCTCCCATCCATATTGACACCCTTTCTTTATCTCATTAGAAAACAAACAGGAAACTAAAGAATAATAAATAATAAAATAAAATGAAATTAATATAATAAATAATAAAATAAATAATTAAATAAATAAAATAAATAATAAGATAAAATAATATAAAACAAAAAACAACAAGAACAGGAGAAAAATAAGGCAAAGGGCCAAAGAAAAAGCTCTTTTTTTTTCCTTGGAAAACCAGTGAACACACATAGATGCAGAGATACATCCTAACACATAGGAATCACATTGGAACGTGGAACTGGAAACCATAATATATATGTGGAAGACTTGTACGTTTCAAATAAAATGCCCCGATAAAACATTATGAGAAAAAGAACTTATAAAGATGCCATTGAATTTGGTTTGTGTTGGCTATTGATTGCTGGGCATGAGGCCTGCTCTTAGGAGTGGCTTGTATCCCCAGCGAGACTCCATCAGAGAAAGCTAATTTTCCATTTACTAGTGGTGATCAATTGGAGCTAGCTTCTGAGCTCCAATGGGATGGGGACTTATGTCCTCTCCTCATGTCAGCACTGTGACCTCATCTGGCTTAGTCTGGTTCAGGTTCTGTGCATGCTGTCAGTCTCTGTGCGATCATATGTGTGTTGTGTTGGTCTTGCTGTGTTTAGAAGGCCTTGTTTTCTAGTATACTCTAATCTCTTCTGGAATTTATATTGTTTCCACCTGCTCTTCTGAAGGGCCTTCTGAACTCTGAGGGGAGGGATTTAAAGGACACATCACGTTTAGAATTGGGTATTCCAAGGCCTCTTACTCTGCATATTGTTTGGTTACCTGTGTATTTGCTCCTATCTGTTTCAGGAGGAAGCTTCTCTGATGATGACTGAACAAGGCACAGGTCTATGAGTATAGTAGAATGTCATATTATTGCTGTGTTCCTTTAGCTGAACTGTGGTATTTGATATTCCCCTATGTCTGTGGCCTATTTGGTCTCAAGTTCTTGGCAATCCCAGCAGTGTCAAGGACGGGTTCTATAAAGGATTAAATTCAGCAGCTGTTTATCCTAGTTTCTTTTCACTGAAATTTAAGTTTAATCAAATGTTATTTTTGTATTAAAACTAAACTACAAAAGCCAGTGCTCCATTTTTATAATTCTTCTGTCTTGTTCCACTTACCCTCTGTTATTAATAATACATGAATGATATCTTTGTTAATGATGTTTAATTTTATATAAGAAGATTTAGAGCTTTTCATTATTATTTTTTGAAAATGTGTTAAGAATGTTTATAATCAGAACTTATCATTTTATAAACACAATCTGCTTATTATCCTTATCATCATCATTATTATTTAAAGAGCACAGGTTTTGGAATCCACCCTGTGTTAAAATCATGGGTCTGACTCTAAATAACACATCTCTGCTTATTTCTAAATGGATGTTATTTGTAGACTTGCCATTTTGCATTCCAACAATGGAGCTGACTGATGAGTCATGGCATCTTTGATCTTGGCTATCTTACTCCATGACCACCTCCTTGGTTTAGGAGTAGATTCTAAAACAAAATAGGCTAATCTTTACTGCAAAGGAAAAACTCAACTGAGGCATTTCTTGATTTCACACAGGAGTTTAATGTGCAAAGGGGATCATTTCAAGGTATAACATTTTAAAAGTCTATGAATTTCTCCTCCCCAGTGTAGGGCATTTCATTTAAGGTGCCTTTCTTTGAATCCTGAGAATCTCTGATTTCCCACCGAATGCCCAGTCATGCTCCCCTGCCCTACATTGGGGAGAGGGAACTTGTAGAGCCTACCTCCAGCAGAATAAAGTGAGGGATGTGGTTGTCATCCCTTAGTCAAAACTCTGACCCATAATTGTTCCTGTCTGAAGGAACTGCAGAGATGGAAATTGAGAGGAGCCTGAGGAAAAGAAGGTCCAGCGACAGACCCAAAGTGGGATCCAGCTCAAGGGGAGGGCCCAAGACCTGACACTATAACTAAGGCTATGGAACACTCACGAAAAGGGACCTATCATGACTGCCCCAATAAGCAGCTGAAATAATCAGATGCAGATATTTGTACCCAACCAAGGGACAGAAGCTGCTGACTCCTGTTGTTGAATTAGGGAAGGCTGAAAGAAGCTAAGGAAGGGTGATACTGTAGGAGGACCAGCAGTCTCAATTAACCTGGACCTCCAAGATCTCTCAGTCACTGGAACACCAACCAGGTAGCATGCACCAGCTTATATGAGGCCCCCATCACATATATAGTAGGGAACTACTAAGTCTGGACTTAGTCAGAGAGGATGCACCTAACACTCAAGAGACTGGAGGCCCCAGGGAAGTTAGTGGTCTGGTGGGGTGTGGGTAGGGACTGGAGACAACCTCATGGAGACAGGGCTATGAGGAGGAGGTATGGGATGGGAAACAGTTGGAGGGTGGACCAGGAGGAGAATAAAATCTGGAGTTTAAAATGAATAACTTAAGTAATTAGTTAAAAAAACTTTATGAATAATATCCTTACTAGTTAAGAGTGACCAATTTGCAGTTAAAGCATTGTAGGTCAGGTAGAAGAGGACCTGGTTCCACTTGTTCCTGTCTTTTCCTTTGACTTGACCTTCAAACCCATTCTTGATTTTTATGAGATAATACATTCATTCTTACTTCCTCTTTATTGTTGGCCATTTTCCTTTGAAAATGAAATCAATTCAAGCTTGATTTCCATTATTTTAAACCAAAACAGTAATAGGTTTAAATAGATGATTTTTAAAGATTATTTAATTTGACTTTATTTACCTAAAGAATATGCTTTATCTTTGCTTACTGATTATATAAGTGGGAATTTTTTGATTATTCGATATATTTTTTATTTACATTTCAAATGATTTCTCCCTTTCTGGCTTCCTACTCCCCGAAAGTCCCATAAGACCTCTTCCCTTGCCCTGTTTCCCCTTCTACTCCTTCCCACTTCCCTGTTCTGTTATTACCATGTACTGTTACACTGAGTCTTTCCATAACCAGGGGCCACTCCTCCGTTCTTCTTGGACATCATTTGATGTGTGGATTATGTTTTGGGTATTCCAATTTTCTAGGCTAATATCCACTTACTAGTGAGTGCATACCGTGACTGATCTTTTGAGACTGGGTTACATCACTTAGTATGATGTTCTCCAGCTCCATCCATTTGTCTAAGAATTTCATGAATTCATTGTTTCTAATGGCTGAATAGCACTCCATTGTGTATATATACCACATTTTTTGTATCCGTTCCTCCACTGAGGGACACCTGGGTTCTTTCCAGCTTCTGGCTATTATAAATAGGGCTGCTATGAACATAGTGGAGCATGTATCCTCATTAGATGCTGAGGAATCCTCTGGGTATATGCACAGGAGTGGTATGGCAGGATCCTCCAGAAGTGATGTGCCCAGTTTTCTGAGGAACCGCCAGACTGATTTCCAGAGTGATTGTACCAATTTGCAACCCCACCAGCAGTGGAGGAGTGTTCCTCTTCCTCCACATCCTCACCAAAACCTGCAGTCTCCTGAGTTTTTAATCTTAGCCATTCTGATTGGTGTGAGGGGAATTTTTATGATCATAATAAACCTTTGTGAGTTGTCCCATATGTACTGTTGATCAGTATACATCCAACTTCCTAACCAGTAAAATATGCTCCTCAAACATGCTAGGTAAGTTTAACATTTCTTTGTTATTAGGTTCCATAACCTCATCTGATAACATACATTTAAAAAACAAGTATTTCAAAACTTGTACTTTAATGATAACCAACACCTTAAACTCCTGCAGCAATAATTTTCCAAGAATAAAAATGTAATGTTTTACAATCTTCCTAGATGTATATGGACTCTTTATGCTGCTGTTTTCTTTGATCAGTCACGGTATGCACTCACTAATAAGTGGATATTAGCCTAGAAAATTGGAATACCCAAAAAATGAACTGCACCTACTACTGACTCTGTCGAATTTTTAAAATCCAGAAGGAGTCCCCATTTCTCTCTCTCTCTCTCTCTCTCTCTCTCTCTCTCTCTCTCTCTCTCTCTCTCTCTCTCTGTGTGTGTGTGTGTGTGTGTGTATGTATGTGTGTGTGTCTCCCCTCTCTCTCTCACACACACACAAACACCACACACACACATACACACACACACACACACACACACACACACACACACACACATTTTTTCCTCATGAGAAGAGAAAGTGTCAGCGGTAAGATAAAAAGAACAAACCTGATGTGAATAGTAAAATCACATGATTCTGTAACTGATCATTGTTTCCTTGAAGAAATTTAACAGCTGCTTTGAAACAAAGACTGAACATCAACTGGTGGGGAAGGCTATTAAATTTCAAAATCCCTTTGAAATCATGTTGGATTAACCAGTTTAGATTTCTCTTCTTTAAAGTATCTAACAGTTCCTAATCATCCCCAGATCTACAATTCTTTATATTTCTCTTTAACTTAGAGAGCATTTCCTTCATTCTCAAATGATCAGTAGTGTAAAAGGCCCAAGAGCATTTGGATGTGGGAGGAAGAACATCATAGTTGAAGTATATTGATGTTCATTTGGCAAACTGTCCAATTATGAACACCACACAAGAGCAAGATAAATCTGCTTGCTTTGTCTAAAGCTCTATAGTATTGCCCAATTTGAGCTTTTCTTTAACTTTTAATATTTAAAGTTGTATGTGTTTGAAGCTTATCATTTATTTAGGGATGTATATAAATCTATCATGAAACATTAATTTATTACTGTACTCACCAGTAACTATTGAGTATGTATTTTGCTAGGTAGTGATGGTAGAAGAATGAAGAGTGTGTTTTTAGTTGTTGAAGAAACACAAGCAGGCTTTGAAATGTTAGAACATACTAGAGTAAGTTATGTAGCTGAGCTTAAATTACTATGGAACTTTCAAGGGTAAAGTGGTATTTCCTTATGAGCATACTTGAATTTACAGGAACTGTTTGTGATAACAGAATTCAAGAAATTTGTACAGCGGCATCAATAACTTGGTCTCTTGAAATATAATGAATAGTCACTAACAGGTAAACTTCTCTGTAACACAATTGGGAGTCTTCTTCTTTAGCTAATAATTACTTATTCTTCCTATGTATATTCATGTGCTTTGTGGGCCAAACTTTTCCTTCCAGAATGGTATCAGAAGAATGAATAGTCAATGACTTTCAAATTCTACAGTTTAAGCACATAATCACATTATAAATAATACTAATATTACAGAATATATTACCATTTAGCAATCATTGTGAAATGATAAAATTGACAAAATGATTCATTTCTTCATAGAACTAAGATTTTTGCTGTTTTTCAAAACAAAGTCTCCTTTGAAAATCTATTTAAAATTACAGCTTCTTTAAAGAAAAAATCACATGCACACTTTTTTATGTAACATCATTGCTTTTGTGGAGGCTTCTAAGGTCTGTCATAGGCCCAATGATGCCTACACTATTGAAACACCTCTCTCATCAAGTTGTCTTCCTCAGATCTGACACTCTGATTTGTCAAAAGATAAGGCTGAGCATTTCTCTCTGGTGAAAGTTTTATATGAAAAAAATTTCAAATTTCTGAAAAAGAGATTGAAGATCTCAGAAGATGCAAATATATTTTATGCTCATGAAGCAGTAAGATTAACATAGTAAAATGGGCATCTTATGAAAAGCAATCTACAGATTCAATGCAATTCCCATCAAAATTTCAAACAATATTTTACAGGCCTTAAAAGAAGATTACTCAACTCCATATGGAAAAATGATAATTCCAGGTTAGCTAAAACACTCTTATATAACAAAAAAACTTTCAGAGTTTACCATATCTGATTTCAAGTTATAATTCAGAGCCATAGAAACAAAAACCTCCTGGTATTGGCATTAAACAGACAGGTTGATCAATGGAATTGAATAAAAAACCCATTCATTTTTGATAAATAAGTCAGAAATATACAATGGGAAAAAAGCATCAACAAATGTTACTAGTCTAACTGGATATGTGCATGTAGAAGAATGCACATAGATCCATATCCTGCACAAAACTCAAGTCCAAGTGGACCTCACCATAAAACAATTCACAGTAAAGCTGAAAGAAGAGAAAAGGGAATGGCTTTGAATCCATTGGCACAGGAAACACCGTCCTGAATAGAATGCTGATAGCACAGCCACTGAGGTCAACAATTAGTTGACCTGTAAAGAAAAGGCCACCATTAGTTGGACAAAATGGAAAAAGATTTCACAAACCATCCAATGGAGGACTATTACCCAAATTTAATAAAGAACTCAAAAACTATATCAAAACCGAAATAATCCAGCTAAAAATAGGGTACATATCTAAACAGAAATTTCTCAATAGGTGAATCTCAAATGGCTAAGAAACACTTAAAGGGTTCAACATCTTTAGTTGTCAGAGAAATGCAAATCAAAAATACTTTGAAATCCTATCTTACACCTGTCAGAATCGCTAAGGTCAATAAAACAAGTGATAGCTTATGCTGACAAGGATGTGGAGCAGGGGGAAAAAATCCTCCTTTTCAGGTGGGAATGCAAACATTGTGGTTCTTCAGAAAACTGGAAATTAATCTATCTGAAGACCAAGCTATACTATTCTTGGCCATATACCAAAGAGTCGCTCCATCCTACCTGAAGAACATTTACTCAACTATTTTCATTGCAGCTTTATTCCCAATAGCCAGTAACTGGAAATAACCTTGCTGCCTCCCAACAGAAGAAGGGGTAAAGAACATTTGATGTATTTACATAATGGAGTATTATGTAGCTGTTAAAAAATAGCATCATGAAATTTGCAGGCAGTTGGATGAAACTAGAAAAGAAATCATCCTGAGTGACATAACCCAGACCCAAACAGTTAAATAAGCTATGTATTCACTTATAAGTGGATATTAGCCATTAAAATGATAACCAAACTACATTCCATAGACACAGAGAGGTTAGGTAAAGAGGAGAGGTGGAGACATGGATCTTCCTCAGAGGGAAAATAAGATAGATTTTATAGTTGGACTGAGGACAGATGGGGATGGGTGCTGAGGGTTCAGGTGCCAGGGGAAATGGAGTAGAGGGAGAGAGTGAGCAGTAGTATGGTTGGAATTGGGGAGCATTTAGGGGTGATGTGGAAACTTAGTGCAGTGGAAACTTCCTAGCAAATATAAAGGTTATATCCCAGTCATGTGGAACATAGAATTTTATCTAGCCATCTCTTGTAACCAAGAGAGGCTTCCAGTGTTGGGGCTGTGTTGCATTCAGTTGAATTGTTGAACAAGGGGGAAATCCCTCAAACAATCAAGACCTTTGCTAAGACAAAGGGCTGCTCTCCACAAACTAACAGCTGGACCCATTGCAGAGGCTAATACACGCAGAGCATGAAACACATATATAATGAAACATTTTGCACTTTTTCATTCATGTCTTAAAAATTTGCCATATAGTTCACTATTCAATCTTATTTCAGTTTATCCAGCTTCACATAAGGATCACAGATCCTGTGGGCACATTTAGCTTTGTATAGGCATCAATGTGTTTATTTGTTTTAGTGTTAGTATTGGAGATTGAGCTCAGGGCCTTATACATACTACACAAGAGCCCTACCACAGAATCATATACCCAGCTTTTTTATTTTATTTTAATTTTAATTTTTCTGATGGGTTCTTGCTGAATTAGTCTGGCATTAGTCTGGCATTAAATTCATGCTGTAACCCAGACAGGCCTTTCCCCTGAACTAGCAATCCCCCTCTCTCAGCCTCTGAGTACCTGTAATTATAGGCCTGTATAAACAGCCCTACTAGCTGTGATTAAAATTGCCCTAAGTTAAAATTCCACTTCCCTATAATACCTCAAGGATTCCATATATAATTCTGGGAAATAAAAGTTTGGCTTAAAGAAAAAGACATATAGTATTTTTGCTGTATCATGCACATCCAGGAAAATGGGATCTATGTGCCCTGGAGGGCAGTATGCTCACCTCAGTCCACAGCCTTTGACTCTCCCAAGAGCCAAAGGACCCTTAAGGAAGATTAAAAACAACATCAGCAATAAACAAACAGATCTTTAGCCATATTCAGTATCAGACAAGGTCATATTTATACCCTTGTTAACTATGACCAACCAGAGCTGAGTTTCAGATCAAAATTAAAAGACAAGTGTACACTGTGATTAATTTAGCATCATAACTAGGAACATGACTACAGGATTGTGAAGTCAGAAATGACATTTATAATAAAAAGAATTTGTGTGTGTGTGTGTGTGTGTGTGTGTGTGTGTGTGTGTGTCTGCAAGCATAGAGGTGAGCTAGGATTCTCCTGCTCTATCATTAGGCTTTATGCCCTTAAGACTGGGTCTCTCACTGAACCTGGAACTTGCCATTTTGGCCTAGACTGGCTATCCACAAAGCTCCAACACTCCTATTGTATCTGTTCCAGGTTTCCTGCAACACTTGAGTTGCAGGAATATTTGCATACACACCTGTCATTTACAATGGTTCTGGAGATCTCTTCTCAGAGTCTTGTGATTATACAAGAAGGGTATTTGCCTACTAAGTAATGTTTCCTGCCCTGTTTTATGTTTCAATGCTTCATTTCTCCTCAACCATAATCTCTCTCTCTCTCTCTCTCTCTCTCTCTCTCTCTCTCTCTCTCTCTCTCTCTCTCTCTGTGTGTGTGTGTGTGTGTGTGTGTGTCCCCACTCCTTTATGTGTGTGTCTGTCTGTATAACACATATACAGTGTATATACATACACACACTATATATATAGTCCTTCCCTTCCCTTCCCTTCCCTTCCCTATATATATATATATATATATATATATATATATATATATATATATATATATATATATATATATATATATATATATATATAGTGTGTGTGTGTGTGTGTGTGTAAGTGTATACTATTCAGATGTTATAATACATTTAATGAGATATTCTTAAAGAACAAATGCCAAGACTAGCTCATTTGGAGTATCTAATACATGTTTAAAAAGGACCAACTAGACCATCTAAACAGTCCCACAATGCCTAAAGAAATAGAAGGAGTCATAGAAAGTTTTCCAACCAAAAAAAGCACAGGACCAGATGGTTTCATTGCAGAGTTCTACCAGACCTTTAAAGAAGAGTTAACACCAATACTCTTCAAACTATTCCACAAAATAGAAACAGAAGGAACACTACCCAATTCCTTCTACGAAGCCACAATTACGCTGATACCAAAGCCACACAAAGATCCAACAAAGAAAGAGAACTTCACACCAATTTCCCTTATGAACATCGATGCAAAAATACTCAATAAAATTCTTGCCAACCGAATCCAAGAACACATCAAAACGATCATCCACCATGATCAAGTAGGCTTTATCCCAGGAATGCAGGGTTGGTTCAATATACGGAAATCCATCAATATAATCCACTACATAAACAAACTCAAAGAACAAAACCACATGGTCATTTCATTGGATGCTGAAAAAGTATTTGACAAAATTCAGCATCCTTTCATGCTTAAAGTCTTGGAGAGAACAGGAATTCAAGGCCCATACCTAAACATAATAAAAGCAATATACAGCAAACCGGTAGCCAGCATCAAACTAAATGGAGAGAAACTTGAAGCAATCCCACTGAAATCAGGGACCAGACAAGGCCACCCCCTTTCTCCTTATCTTTTCAATATTGTACTTGAGGTACTAGCTCGGGCAATTCGGCAACATAAGGAGATCAAAGGGATACAAATTGGAAAGGAAGAAGTCAAACTATCATTATTTGCAGACGACATGATAGTCTACCTAAGTGACCCAAAAAACTCCACTAGAGAGCTCCTACAGCTGATAAACAACTTCAGCAAAGTGGCAGGTTATAAAATCAACTCAAGCAAATCAGTTGCCTTCCTATACTCAAAGGATAAGCAGGCTGAGAAAGAAATTAGGGAAATGACCCCCTTCACAATAGCCACAAACAGTATAAAGTATCTTGGGGTGACTCTTACCAAACATGTGAAAGATCTATATGACAAGCACTTCAAGACTCTGAAGAAGGAAATGGAAGAAGACCTCAAAAAATGGGAAAACCTCCCATACTCATGGATCGGTAGAATCAATATAGTTAAAATGGCCATTTTGCCAAAAGCAATATACAGATTCAATGCAATACCCATCAAAATCCCAACTCAATTCTTCACAGAGTTAGAAAGAGCAATTATCAAATTCATCTGGAACAACAAAAAACCCAGGATAGCTAAAATTATTCTCAGCAACAAAAGAAAATCTGGGGGAATCAGTATCCCTGACCTCAAGCAATACTACAGAGCAATAGTGTTAAAAACTGCATGGTATTGGTACAGTGACAGGCAGGAGGATCAATGGAACAGGATTGAAGATCCAGAAATGAACCCACACACCTATGGCCACTTGATCCTCGACAAAGAGGCTGAAAACATCCAATGGAAAAAAGATAGCCTTTTCAACAAATGGTGCTGGTTCAACTGGAGGTCAGCATGCAGAAGAATGCAAATTGATCCATCCTTGTCTCCTTGTACTAAGCTCAAATCCAAATGGATCGAGGACCTCCACATAAAGCCAGACACTCTGAAGCTAATAGAAAAGAAACTGTGGAAGACCCCTGAGGACATCGGTACAGGAAGAAAGTTTCTGAACAGAACACCAATAGCTTATGCTCTAAGAGCAAGAATTGACAAATGGGACCTCATAAAATTACAGAGTTTCTGTAAGGCAAAGGACACCATCAAGAGGACAGATCGGCAACCAACAAATTGGGAAAAGATCTTCACCAATCCTACATCAGATAGAGGGCTAATATCCAATATATATAAAGAACTCAAGAAGTTAGACTCCAGAAAACCGAACAACCCTATTAAAAAATGGGGTACAGAGTTAAACAAAGAATTCTCACCTGAAGAACTTTGGATGGCGGAGAAGCATCTTAAAAAATGCTCAACTTCATTAGTCATTAGGGAAATGCAAATCAAAACAACCCTGAGATTTCATCTTACACCACTCAGAATGGCTAAGATTAAAAATTCAGGAGACAGCAGGTGTTGGAGAGGGTGTGGTGAGGGAGAGGCTGGTGAGGGAGAGGGTGTGGAGAGGGAGAGGCTGGTGGGGTTGCAAATTGGTACAACCACTCTGGAAATCAGTCTGGCGGTTCCTCAGAAAACTGGGCACCTCACTTCCAGAAGATCCTGCTATACCACTCCTGGGCATATATCCAGAGGATTCCCCACCATGTAATAAGGATACATGCTCTACTATGTTCATAGCAGCCCTATTTATAATTGCCAGATGCTGGAAAGAACCCAGGTATCCCTCAACAGAAGAGTGGATGCAAAAAATGTGGTATATCTACACAATGGAGTACTATTCAGCCATTAGAAACAATGAATTCATGAAATTCTTAGGCAAATGGATGGAGATAGAGAACATCATACTAAGTGAGGTAACCCAGACTCAAAAGGTGAATCATGGTATGCACTCACTAATAAGTGGTTATTAACCTAGAAAACTGGAATACCCAAAACATAATCCACACATCAAATGAGGTACAAGAAGAAAGGAGGAGTGGCCCCTGGTTCTGGAAAGACTCAGTGAAACAGTATTCGGCAAAACCAGAACGGGGAAGTGGGAAGGGGTGGGTGGGAGGACAGGGGAAGAGAAGGGGGCTTACGGGACTTTCGGGGAGTGGGGGGGCTAGAAAAGGGGAAATCATTTGAAATGTAAATAAATTATATCGAATAAAAAAATTTAAAAAAAGAAAAGAAAATCTCCAGCATTACTGTTCAGTTTTGCCATGCCCTACATAAATTTCAAGTTTTGAATATCAATTGTTTTGTCCTGAGTGAAACGATGATGCCCCCAAATTATTTGAGTCACTGATTTTCGATGCAATGAACTCTGCTCTGTTGTGGTTTTAAGTTGCATCTTTTGGAACAGACACATTATCCTTTGTGAAAAAAAAAGGCACATGGTTAAGGTTTCCAAAAGCTGTATTGGGAATCTTGAATATTTTGCTCAGATTTTTTTAACTCAAAGTTAGATGCTAATAAGATTTGTAATAGTGACTACAATATCACAGTGTTCAGTACATTGCTCATTGAAAAATGCAATGACTCGATTTTACAGTCATTTCTTATGCAATTTAGAGAACTGCTCAGGGACTTGATAACAAGAAGGACTCCAAACCTGATAAAATGAATCTAGCATGACCATTTTATTTCTCTAATAAGATTTAGAATTATTGTAATTAAGAACAGAGTAAAGCAACTCCAAAATATATTATGAATTACAGTCTTTCCAAGCTCATTAGGATCTACCAATACCAACTTTCCCCAAACTTTATAAAATTGAGAATACATCTGTTCCTTACTACCAACTTTGGTCTTCAACATTAACCCAGCATTTGAAGGACACTTAGCAGACTTCGAAGTAGTAATAAAATATATTTCACTATTTTATTAAAGGCATATCCAGTTATTAACAGGCTTCTGCTTATTCAGTACATAACTTGTTTTCCCTCATGAGTCAATCACCATTGGAAATATGATGATTATGCAATATCTGGACTCCTAAAGACCAAGGGAAGGACTTATCCAGTGAAGAAAGATGATTCCAACCTGAAAGCTATCTCAGATTGTGTTTACATTTTAATGAACTTTAAATTGACAAATGCCTTTGTAACTGAAACAAAATTGCTTTAGAACTATAAAGCTAACCAAAGCAAATGAGTAGCAAACGCTTGAGTTCACACCTCTTCACATTCTTCCTAGGAATTTACTCATCTCTTTTGCCAACTGCACCATCATCTGAAAGCAATTTGATGCTCTTAAGATCCAACTTTGCTGCTTTCCTGGGACAGTGAGTGTTGCTATGATGCAGCAGCACATGAGACCCATGTCTGTGCTTAGACAAACTTCAGGTTACTCCCTCCACATGACCAAGTATGGTACAAATACTATGGCAGACCCCTTTCTTGGCACTGGACTACTTTGTTGAATCTAGGTCAAGGACTCACAAATGGCTTTGCTGGTTCTTACATTCAACTTTCCTGGCATAGTTCCTTCATTAGGAGCCCAGCTTATATCCCAAGATTATTACTCTCTCAAGCTTGAATTTAATCTTTCCTATATTCTTCCATGCAGGCATTTCTCTTAAAACTCCTCTGTATTTGATACTTGATATCTGCTTCTCAGAAGACTCTGAGTGATATGTCAACTCAATGTCTTTCCCAATGCAAATTCCACAATCACAGCACAGTGAAGAAGACAAGACAAAATGGCCCTTCATAATTTGGCCACAGCTCTTCTGTCTAGCTGTACTTTTATTTCTCTGGGATCCAGGTATTCCCCAGCTGATTCGGGACCTTGCAGTCTTTACCTTTGGCAATGCTGTTTTCAGCCTAGGATTGGTTTTTGTCTCTACTTTTTATTAAAACTGCTTCTTTGAATGCCTCTCTGCTCCTATCCTTTAATAGGCTTTTTGGACACCTCTATTTAGAACATAGGCAGTGCCCTTTTGCACACATGGATTTTTTCCTACTTCTCATTATTTTGGCATGTTTGGAGACTGTCTAATATTTCAGCATATCCTTCATTTTGTAATCATCTGTTTTTCTTTATGATTAAGTCTGAGCTATACAGTTTTGCTCAATACATTGCATTTTTCAGTAAATTCTGTCAGATTATATATGATGTCTAATTTCCCTAACTATGATTATATTAATTCTAGCTACTTGATTATATCCCAGTAGATACCTCTGGTTTGTGATCTCTATTAATGAAATACTTAGTGAATTAGTGCATTCAAAGTAGACTTCTTCTCCCTCACCTTATTTATGCGTACTAGTTTTGTGTACATTGACATTTCATACATGGTTCATTTTAAGTCATTATCCAATGATTTTTCTTTTGTATTTTGCACTGTATATATGCAGGCAGGCATATACACATATGTGTACTTGTGTGTGGACATTTTTGTGTGTGTGTGTGTGTGTGTGTGTGTGTGTGTGTGTATGTGAGTATAGGCCAGAGGACAATGCCAGGCCACATCTTAGGACTTCATTCCCATCTTTGAGGACAGTCCCTTCTTGACCCAAACTCCCCAATTAATCTAGTTTGGCTTGCCAGTAAGTACAAGAACCTTTCTGCCTCCACCTGACCAGCATGAGATTACCAGCATGTCACTATGACACTATTCTTCAATGGATTATTGGAATCAAACTTAAGTTATTATGCTTCAGAGAAAAACACTTTGCTTACTGAACGATCTCTCTTGTTGAATTAGTGATTTCTACAAATAGGAATTTAGTTGAAGGCTTTCCTCTATGAAAAAGCACTTTTTGTATATGATATATTTCTATTATCCTATAGTAATATCCTTAGTTTTATTATGAAAGATATGTTTGGTTCTTTGTATTCTTTTACAGCACAAACCTTAGAGTAATTTTTTTTCTAGAATCCTTGGTCTATTATAATACATGATGCCATGATACCAACATTAGGTTCTGAATACCCCTTAGGTATAACTGCTCCTGGTCATAGCATAGAACTAGGCAGCAAATACATTTTCTTCTATGCTTACATGACTTTCTCTGTCTACAATGAAAACTATTCATCTACTCATGTGCCTTTAGTACCCAGTGTTGCCTTGGTGGTTTCATGTAATATCATTTTTAACATCTGAAGCAGTCTTTCTAAAAATGAGAGAAATGGCTATTGTTTCTTAATGTTATTTAGTCAGTGCATACAAGTGTGGTCAATTTCTAGATATTGTTAGGCCAGCAGCACTTCTGCAAATGTGTTTGCCTATTTTCTTTTGCACAGACCCACCTTCCATTCCTGGGAAGCCCATATTATCTGGCTAGATGCATGGCTATATAAGAAGATTTTGGTCAGGGTTTTACAGTAGAACACCTATACCAGAGAGACTGAAAACACCATAGCTGCTTAGTTCATGAGGCTGCATGCCTCATGAGTCCCAGTCTGGTGCTGAAAGCCTGGAGGAATCCTGGAGAGCCGTTGGCCTTCAGTCCATGCTGGATGGCTAAAGAAACTGAATTGCTCTCTCAGTGAAAGATGGCAATAATCTGGCAGCTATAGCAACTCACCAGCAAGATATTTAAACAAGTAGATAAAAAAAAGCAAGCTCATTTCCCTCAGATCTCCTTATATATAGAACTCTACTGGCCACACATCCTGCCTAAATTTCTGAAGTTAAGCCAAGGATGAAATATGATGACTTTGTTTAATTTATCCTTAGATAGTGGAGCAGTTGCAGCAGTTCTACTTCACCAAGTCTAGTAGAACTTTAGATGAACCACTCAGATTCAAATCGTATCATTATTACAGATCCAACATATACACTTGGAATGTTCTTCTTAGATCCTTGCCCTGAGCTTCTACAGCATTATCCATTTCATTGGGGAGTTGGTGAGTTATTGCATGAGTGAGGATACTGTAAACCTGATAAAACATCTAAGTGTAAAGTTGTATAGAAATCCACCTAAATCTGAAC
Organism: Apodemus sylvaticus; assembly: GCF_947179515.1. Lineage (NCBI taxonomy): Eukaryota > Metazoa > Chordata > Mammalia > Rodentia > Muridae > Apodemus > Apodemus sylvaticus. The sequence continues at coordinate 91,143,024 of NC_067476.1, read as the reverse complement.
AGTTGATTACTCAAGCCATGTAACACACATTTGCTGCATAATGAAAGCTTAAATGTGATAGAGCATTCATCATATATAGTGATTTGTTGAGGTGTGACAGGAAATCTACAACTGATCTGGCGTAAGCAGCATTAAGACATAAATGAGGATGACTACCAGTTAGGAAGGCTCTACAGCCAATACTTAAAAGCAACTGTCTGAGCCTTGGAAGATGCCCTGGCTCACTTTGCCTGGAGCCAAGATATATGCCACATGTTCTTTTGGCATTAATTTTCCTTACAAGAGCGCCATAGTTACAAAGCTGAAAACTTGTTCTGCAGAAGAAATTGTAAGGCAGTGAACAGGCATAGATATTATAAATTGCTGTCATGTAGCAATTTGTTATCCTGTCTATATAAAATATACTTCCTTTCTCTGCAAGATGAACATAATAGTTGCATTCTTCAGAAACTTTATCAGGGCCTAACCCTCACCTTTTCTTCAGATGGATGGCAAAACACCTGACCTAACTGCCAAGATAAAGCAATGTTTGGAAGATACAACCTGTGAGTTCCTGACTGTGCCCCTCCAACAACTTGAAGCATTTTCATTTCACAAATGATAAACTAGGAATCTACTCACCCTGGAAGATCCTTCAATGCGATATTTTTCTCATACTTTGCACAGATCTCACACTCTAACGGCTATGACAGGATAATGTATACCACACTCTCAGTAAATATTTGTAGACTTGGAAAAGAAGTGAGTGCCCTCCTTAATATCCACTAAGCTTCATTTACTCACTGAAATGCTAAAACTTATTGTGTCCAGTTTTTGCACACTTGGATCAAATATAAAACACTTTCAACCAGTAAGTGACAGTAAGTGACATATACATTCTTCACCCAATCTCTGCTCCTGAGCTCCATGCTACTCTTCCTACTCTTTATACTTTGAGATCTCGTTCATCACATAGCATGGTATTATTTCTTACAACTCAGTATTTCCTCCCACATCTCTATTCTTTCACCATCCCTAAGTGTTCTGTATGCTATAGATCAAGAAACTCAAAGTGACGAAAGGACATCTGTGTATCACTTTAACAACAGAACGGACAGCTCAGTAATTTGTTTTTTTGTACATCAAAGTGCCTCTGAATCAAAATGGTCACAATACATACTCACGGGAAAGTATCCTAGTTTATTGTGCTATATGTCTGGTGTGAGAAAGTAGGAATAAGGGAAGGTATAGTCATATCTAAGGTTTGAGAAACTTCTGAACAGTGAAGAAAGTATATTATATAAATGCAGAATTTAAGCAAAATCTGACATGCAACTATAAAAAGCCATATTCTGGGGTGATGGTTAAAGGGTTTCTGCAGTTTATCTTCTCAAGCACTCTAGGCACACACACACACACTAAAAAATGGTGGTGGCTACCTGGACTCAGCAGAGAGTGAAAGGGGAATCATAACTTTCTTATGAATGCCTTGATGTCTTGACAAAGATCCATTCTGAAGAATATCATAAGAGTATAGAAGATATATCCACATGAAAACAGGTTGTAGGGTAGCACCAAATTTAGAAGTATGCCAACAGATTTTAATCAATCTGCAAATATATTCGGCTCTAATACAGGTTCACAATGACTATGCTTGTTGAATGAAATAAAAAACAAAGAGATTCCTCTTAGTAGATTTTCTGTTGTCCACATTTATAATATACTGTTATAGAGTGGGCAACTTATAAGGGGAAGAAGATTACTTTGGCTCACATTTCTTGGCCAAGAGGTTGGCAGTGGCACTCTTGCTGTCAAAGTACCAAAGTGGTGACATTCACAAGGAATAGGTAAGATTTGTGTGTCTTGTGGTCTCCTGATTATTCTCCCATTTTAACCATGGGCATTTTACTATGTAGGCCTTTCTAGTTATAGCAACCTTGCAAAGGCACCACCTCTATGCACCTTAGTTCATTTACATTTTTAATTAATTTATTTATTAATTTATTTGCTTTAAACTCCAGCTTTTATTCCTCTCTCGGCCCACACTCCAACTGTTCCACATCCCATACTTCCTTCCCTGGACCTCTGTCTCCATGAGGGTGTCCCCAACACTCACACCCATCCTACCTGACCTCTAAACTCCCTGGGGCCTCCAGTCTCTTGAGGGTTGGTTAGGTGCATTCTCTCTGACTAAACCTAGACCTACCAGTCCTCTGCTGTATATTTGTTGGGGGCTTCATATTAGCTGGTGTATACTGCCTGGTGATGTTCCAGTATCTGAGAGATCTCACGGGTCCAGGTTAATTGAGACTGCTGGTCCTCCTACAGGGTCACCCTCTTCCTCAGCTTCCTCTAGCTTTCCCCTAACTCAACCACAGGGCTCAGAAGCTTCTGTCCATTGGTTGGGTGCAAATATCTGCATGTGACTCTTTCAGCTGCTTGTTGGGTCCAGAGTGTGGTCATGCTAGGTCTCTTTTTGTGAGTGCTCCACCCTTAGTGATAGTGTCAGGCCTTGGGGCCTCCCCTTCAGCTGGATCCCACTTTTGGCCTGTCTCTGGACCTTCTTTTCCTCAGGCACCTCTCTATTTCCATCCCTGCAGTTCTTTCAGACTCACAACAATTAACAATAGGATTTAAATTCCAATGTGAATTTTGGAAGCAGCAAATCATGTTTAAATCATAGCATTTTCTTATGTCATAGGAAGTAAATGACTACTGAATTAGGGTAAGACAGCATCACAGGTGTAATGATTATGTAAAGAAGATAGGATACTTATAGAGATGTAAGAGAACTTTGATTATCAATATGTAAATACACTAGAATAAAATGACACTGACAACTGACACTTTTTGGGTGGATGGGTAGTTAGTTTGGTTTGTTTGTTGGTTGGTTGTCTTTTGCTTTTGTTTTGGTTTTGTTTTTTTGGTTTTTTGACAATGCCTCAGCATGTAACGCTGACAAGTTGAAATTGCTTGAAGACAAGGCTGGCCTCAAACTCACAAAGGACCACCTCGCCATGGCTGAGAAGCACCTTAAGAAATGCTCAACATCATTAGCTATTAGGGAAATGCAGATCAAAACAACCCTGAGATTTCACCTCACACCAGTCAGAATGGCTAAGGTTAAAAACTTAGGAGACAGCAGGTGTTGGCGAGGATGTGGAGAAAGAGGAACACTCCTTCACTGCTGGTGGGATTATAAGATGGTACAACCACTATGGAAATCAGTCTGGCGGTTCCTCAGAAAACTGGGCATGACACTTCCGGAGGACCCTGCTATACCTCTCCTGGGCATATACCCAGAGGATTCCCCAGCATGTAATAAGGATACATGTTCCACTATGTTCATAGCAGCCCTATTTATAATTGCCAGAAGCTGGAAAGAACCCAGGTATCCCTCAACAGAAGAGTGAATGCAAAAAATGTGGTATACACAATGGAGTACTATTCAGCCATTAGAAACAATGAATTCATGAAATTCTTAGACAAATGGATGGAGCTGGAGAACATCATACTAAGTGAGGTAACCCAGACTCAAAAGATGAATCATGGTATGCACTCACTAATAAGTGGATATTAACCTAGAAAATTGGAATACCCAAAACATAATCCACACATCAAATGAGGTACAAGAAGAACGGAGTGGCCCCTTGTTCTGGAAAGACTCAATGAAGCAGTATAGGACAAAACCAGAACAGGGAAATGGGAAGGGTTGGGTGGGAAAACAGGGGGAGGGAAGGGGGCTGATGGGACTTTCGGGGCATGGGGGTATAGAAAAGGGGAAATCATTTGAAACGTAAATAAAAATATATCAAATAAAAAAATCTGAAAAAAATAATGAATTCATGAATTTTTTAGGCAAATGGATGGAACTGGAAAATATCATCCTAAGCGAGGTAACTCAATCACAAAAGAATACACATGGAATGCAATCATTGATAAGTGGATATTAATTAGCTCTGAAGCTCTGAACACTAAGGATACAATTAGCATAACAAATGATTCCCATGAAGAAGGAAGAAGAGGGCCCTAATCCTGGAAAGGCTTGATCCAGCATTGTAGGGGAGTACCAGGACAGAGAAAAGGGAGGGGGAAAGACAGGAGAATGGATGGAGAGAAGAGGACTTGGAACATATGGGGTAGGGGAAGGACTGGGAAAGGGGAAGGCTTCTAGAATGTAAACAAAGAATATAGAAAATAAATTTAAAAAATTAAAAAAAAAAGGACCACCTGCTTCTACCTTCATCTTTAGTGTTGGGATTAAACATGTGAATAACCATGGCCAGGACTAAACACCTCCATGTTTTAAGAAATGTGCTGGACATATGATTAGAAATGTTGAAAGATAACAGACCCGTTCTACAAGGCCTATTTATATAGACTATATTGAGCAGAATTTGAGATGAAAACTGGGTATTATATGTGACTAAGACCTGGAAAATGCCCATTAGGAAACCTCTTAAGAAACATGAAAACAGCTCTAGAAAAGAGCGTCCACTTAAGTATACGATCATATCATCTGCAAATAGTGATAATTTGACTTCTTCCTTTCCAATTTGTATCCCTTTGACTTCCTTCTGTTGTCTAATTGCTCTAGCTAGGACTTCAAGAACTATATTGAAAAGATATGGAGAGAGGGGGCAGCCTTGTCTAGTCCCTGATTTTAGTGGGATTGCTTCAAGTTTCTCTCCATTTAGTTTGATGTTAGCTACCGGTTTGCTGTATATTGCTTTTACTATGTTTAAATATGGGCCTTGAATTCCTGTCCTTTCCAAGACTTTTAGCATGAAAGGATGCTGAATTTTGTCAAATGCTTTTTCAGCATCTAATGAAATGATCATGTGGTTTTTTTCTTTGAGTTTGTTTATGTAGTGGATAGCATTTATGGATTTCCGTATATTGAACCATCCCTGCATCCCTGGGATGAAGCCTACTTGATCATGGTGGATGATTGTTTTGATGTGTTCTTGGATTCGGTGGGCAAGAATTTTATTTAGTATTTTTGCATCGATATTCATAAGGGAAATTGGCCTGAAATTCTCTTTCTTAGTTGGATCTTTGTGTGGTTTTGATATCAGCGTAATAGTGGCTTCAAAGAAGGAGTTGGGTAGTGTTCCTTCTGTTTCTATTTAGTCATTTACACACTCATGTCTTTTACAGTCATACGTATTTTGTTTTTCACACTCATGTCTTATCTTTTGCACACTCATGTCTCTTACACACTAATGTGTCTTACCTTTTACATACTCACATGTCTCTCACACCTTTCCTTTTCCTTTTGTCACTTGGTGCTTCCTTTCAGATGCTTCCTTTGGAGAATTCACACTCCTCCCACACCACATTATTATGTCTGAACTGTTTCCAGATCTACCAATCAAAACAACCCTGAGATTTCACCTCACACCAGTCAGAATGGCTAAGGTCAAAAACTCAGGAGACAGCAGGTGTTGGTGAGGATGTGGAGAAAGAGGAACACTCCTCCACTGCTGGTGGGATTGCAAGATGGTGCAACCACTTTGGAAATCAGTCTGGCGGTTCCTCAGAAAATTGGGCATGTCACTTCCTGAGGACCCTGTTATACCACTACTGGGCATATATCCATAGGATTCTTCAGCATGCAATAAGGACACATGCTCCACTATGTTCATAGTAGCCCTATTTGTAATAGCCAGAAGCTAGAAAGAATCTAGATGTCCTTCAACGGAGGAATGGATACAAAAAATGTGGTATATTTACACCATGGAGTACTATTCAGCCATTAGAAACAATGAATTCATGAAATTCTTAGACAAATGGATGGAGCTGGAGAACATCATACTAAGTGAGGTAACCCAGTCTCAAAAGATCAGTGATGGTATGCACTCACTGATAAGTGGATATTAGCCTAGAAACTTTGAATACCCAGGACATAATCCACAAATTAAATGATGTCCAAAAAGAATGGAGGAGTGGGCCCTGGTTCTGGAAAGACTCAGTGCAAGAGTATAGGGGAATTCCAGAACAGGGAAGTGGGAGGGGGTGGATGGAAGAATGGAGGGACGGAAGAGGGCTTATGGGACTTGTGGGGAGTGGGGACCCAGAAAAGGGGAAATCATTTGCAATGTAAATAAAAATAAATAAATAAATAAAAAAGAAAAGAGCGTCCACAGAGCTCAGCTATACCATCAACATCAGAACATCAGTGGATGCACTATTGCTCCCCTGAGTTTCTCTGTCCACCATTATTGCAAGCTAATGTTGCTAAGGGGAGCAAGGGAGGTGGTAATGCTGGAAGTGAGCAGGCATTGTCATTGTCTCAGGGTTAATTTCTGATATTCTTAACTCACATCACACTGAGGAAGAGAGAAGGCCAAAAGTGGATGGGAAATTGGATGTTGTTTTAGATTTATTTTTAATAATGGAAGGTGACACTAGTCTATTATTACCCAGAAATGGCTAAGAATGCTAGAAACTTTGTTTTGAGAGGACAGGGAAGAGAGAGTTGGTAGAATGGCTGGAGGGCAGTGAAAAAAAAAAAAACCTGACCTTATTGTATCCTTCTTGGCTGAGCTCATTCAACAAATAGACTCAAGAAAGGTCAGGGCAATAAATATTTTTGCTCATACACTGGCATAAAACTGAAGAGAAATACGTGTGTAGTGCTATAATTGGGAGATTTTCTTTTCCAATTTTATAGAATTTATTTTAAAATCAGAATTGAACTTCTACTACTTTCATGTATTCTCCAAAAATGTAAAACTCTACTGGAAAAAAAAAGATGTTGAGAATCCCTGTAGGAGCAGGGACCACGGAATTGAAATTTTCAGGGGCTGAGCACCTTGCAGTCATCAGCATAGAAGAGAATTAGATGACTTCAGTACCTGAGCCACCTATAGTATCTGCCTGCAGCTCCACAGAGTCACCACTCCACCCATGATCTTGTTTCACCTTATTTCGTAGAAATTATTCCCAGAACAAAGTAGTCACATAAATGCAACCCCAGTTCACTCAACCCCAGAACATGGCTCTTTTGAAAGAATTTGCCAAAACTCTCCCTTTTAAACAATAACATACTTTCTAGGCTCCAAGGATCTAAGGACATGAAAGGAAATTTTTGTTTACAGAATGTCATCTGTGTGCTGGTTAGAAACTATTTTCTGATCTTAGTCACACTAAGTAAAAACCTGGCTTTCTTGGTCTTGAGGAAAAATACATGTTCTCTCTCTCTCTCTCTCTCTCTCTCTCTCTCTCTCTCTCTCTCTCTCTCTCTCTTCTCTCTCTCTCCTCTCTCTCTCTCTCACTCACTCACTCATTCTGTGTGTGTATGTCTCTGTCTCTCACTTGCTTTCACTCTCTTTCTAGAAAAGATACTCTCTCTTATCAGGTTTATGAAAAAATCAAATAAAAGGGTAAATATCATTGCCTAAAGATTCTGGTGATTTTAATCGTCCATGTCTTTAGCTCAGTCCTCTTTCTCATAGCATGCTTTTCCCTCACGCGTGCCCTGTTGTTTCTTCCTCAGGCACAACTACACATTGTCCTCCAGACACATGCAATAGTATTCATCCAGCTCTTTTCTAATTATTATCTTTCAGGTTTCAGCTCAAATATTACCATATGCAAAATGCATTTCTTTACCTAATGGTGCTTCCATTGTGTACTTGGGTAGCATAATCTTGCTTCTGTCTCTCATAGCATTTATCACAACCTAAGTATTTTGTCCATTTATTTTCTACCTTCTCCAAAGGATTCTGAGATATTTAAAAGCACATTTTGTCAGTCCTATAGGCTACACTATTCAAAGTAGGACAGTTTATGGCATGCTATAGTATACAATGAGTAAATATGTGTTGAGTGAGTGGCATGAGCCTTCTGTGACTGAAGGTCTCCAAGAAGCTGGACTGAAAATTCTGAAAGGAGAAAGCAGATAAGAAATACAGCAGAAAAATAGTTCCACTCTATTTCTGTAAAGGCACCACAGCAAAGCTTTGTGCAAAAACAGAACCCATGTATACATGTTTACAAACAAAGGGAGCCAAAAGCTAAAGTTAGAAAAACATCAGCCTGATATTCTCTGACACCAGACACAGTCCCTGTGAATGTGTCTAATGAATTCTCATCTGTCAGAGCATTTTCAGACCAGTTGAACCACGCCAAGCAAGGCCTGGGCACAAAACTAGTATTTGAATAATGTCATTTTCAGGAAAAGCTGGAATGATCTTATAGGTTAAGTTCCAGTGTTTCCTGGTATTTACAACTAACATTCAAGTGATACTTTTTGCATATAAATTAAACCAGAGACCTAGATGACATTGTAATTGAGCCATAATGTGCTCCTAGGAAAAAAAGAGATAATCTTTGGAGTGACTGTAGCTGACACATACCTATGTGCAATGGCCTTGGAGGTCATTTCTTGAGAATATTAAGTACATTTAGTATGACACTTGGGTCTAAGTCCTTAAGCATGGCCTAAGATTTCACAGTTGCTAATCGCAATTCTTCTTTAGTATACTCGGAGTGATTTTTCTAATTTCATTTCCTTCTATCAGGTAAAATATTGCCTTTTTGTTTTAGTAGTATATATCACTTGCTGGTATGATGTGGCATCCTGGAAGAAACATAGGCCTTGGATTCAAATTTGATTGCTTTAGTTTTAACACTTCCAAATTAAGTTGCAAAAATTATTTCATCTTAGTATCAGTATTTTGATTGGTAAATGGAAAATAAAAGCCCTTGCTCTTGAAGTCCAAAGGGGACCCCGATGTTGACTGTCTCTGTAATAAAGAGATGTAGTGGTTCAACAAAATGGCTCAGCAGTTAAGAACACTGTCTGTTTCCCAGAGAACAGAGGTTCAATTCCCCCCACCCATATGGTGGCTCACAACCATCTGTAGCTACAGTTCCAGGAGATGCAATGCCCTTTTCTGGATTCCATAGGCACTAGGAACACATATGGTACACATGTGGAATACATCCTTAGTAATGTTTACAGTCAGGCTGTCTCTGATTCATAGCCATCAAGTAGGGTGGAGGGATTGCACGGAAGGGAATAATTTTGTTAATATGTGTCTCAAAGGATATTGCAATGGTGGAGGAGGGGAATACTTAGAAACTTTTATCCATTACATGGATGGTACAGGTACCACTGGGAACTCTCTAATGGGTGTAGATGAGCATGACCTGAGTAATGTATGCTCTGGCATCTAACAGAGAAGGTGCTGTATACAAATTAGGATATTTCTGAGGATTGTGAGTTTGAGGATTCTGAGTTACTGTATGTGAATGTGTTTGACACATAAATAGTTCTTTGAAATTTTGATTTCTTCTTTTCTATTTCTACCCAGAAATGATGTTTGAATGAGAGGGTCTCCCATAGGGACATTCATTTAAATACTTGGTCACTAGCTGATAAACCTGTTTGTAAAAGGTTAGGAGGTGTGTCACTGGAGACAAGCTTGATATTTTAATGACTTCTGTCATTCCCAGTGTTCTCTTTGCTTTCTGATTGTAGATCAGGATGTGACCTCTTACTTGCTGCTCCAACATAATATCTCCCTAGCTGCTGTCATACTCTGTACTATAATGGTAGATTGCTGTCCTTCCAGAACTGTAAGCCCCAAATAAACCCTTATTTATATAAGTTGCTTTGATCGTGGTATTTTATCTCAGCAATGGAGAAGTAACTAAGACAGTTTATTACATATAAAATAATTCTTTTCTGATTATGAGAAGAAGTAGCATTCAGTAATGGCCAAATACTGACTTCCAAACATGTACCCTGGAGTTCACTTCTAAGGGTTCTATCTAACAGCTTACAGGTATGGGCAAAGCATTTTAACTCCTTGTATCTTAATTGTTTCAGCTGTCACATAATCCTACTTGTTATGAGCAATTATTATGACAATCACATGAGTTTAGATGTGTGATTTTGTATGGTAAACATTGAATGGATGTTCAACCATCTTTATAGATGACCTTTAGATGTGAAAGGAGGTTGTAATTATAATAATATATAACTGAGAAGTAAATGGAATTGTTTTTCTGATGTGGTCAAAGAAACTTTTAGACTCTACATTTGAGTTTATTATCCTCTTTCCAGGGCCTTGTCTATTTTTGTCATGAATCAAAAAATGAATGAAAATTTAAAAAAAAGAACAATATGTACAGTAAGACCCCAACTCTAGGTCAGTGGAACTTACTTCAAGATGCCCCTGAGTGAGACACTGAGATGCAGATCTATTGAAAAGGCAAGAGGTTTATTTTCTGGATGCATTCAGGGTGAACCGTCAATCAGTCCCTGTAGGTGAGGGACAGGAAGGTGACCCCAAATGGCTATTATAATCAGTTTTTATACTTTTTAGGGACACAGGTTATATCATCAAGGTTACAGTTCAAACTTATTGGCTAAGCATATTGGCCTTTAAATCTATTGGCTAGCAAGCATGACACATATTTGAACTCTACCTGGGACTTTCCAGATGATCAGGTAACTATCAGTCAGTATATTCTGAGAACTTTTTATTCAAGAATGTTCCTGTGGAGAATGGAACTTGGTCTAGCCTTGACTCCTGGCTGGAGGAGAAAGCTGTAAGGAGAGTATGAGACTGGAAAACCCCTTAGGGTACCTCAGTAGAAGCCAGAACCTATAGACATGATTTTGTATCCCATGACCTTTTATTTTTCTAATATCACACCAAGACTATGTTATGTTATATGAGAAAAGAGAGCTCCAGAATTTAATTAAGGCCCACGAACAGCAAGAAATCATGTGATCTTTTTTTAAAACACAAGGAGAAATCCTAGACTGTAAAACCACAAAAATATGTGTTGCTATTAGTTTGAATATGGAGACTACATATAAAAGAAATTGACACATCAGTTCTAATGCCAAATGGTATAAGTGTCTATGATTTACTGAAGAATGATACCCTCAACTCTAAAAGTATGCAAAAGCAAAGAGCATTTTATTCTACAAAAGTCCAGCATTCTGGGGTCTACCATTTACCAAGATGGACCTGCTTAAGTCAGTTCCCAGAACCAACTTAAATTACCTTAGGGGAATTACAGGGAGGAGTGGGTGACATGCATCTTAATAGATTGGCTTTGCATCTAGGCACATTCCAGAACCTTTGATGAGGAGGGGTGTGTGTGTGGGGGTCCTGGAAACTGTTGCTGGGGAAGTCTGGAAACTGTTGCTAAGGAAGTCTGGAAATTGTTGCTGACCCATTGCTCTCATCTCAGGCCAGGTGGTGGGGCAGCTACTGATGGCAGGACAGTTTCTGATTGGCTGCTTGAGGCCTGGGTTTTTTTTTTTTTTTTCTTTCTAGTAACTAACTTGCCTGCTCTTGGAAACAGAGATCTAGGCCTAGTTTTCTAAACTGCCATTTGAAGAACTGTCAGCCTGTCTCAATCTTCTCAAAGGAACTAAATTCTGCCAGCAACTAATAAAACTGAAAGGATACAAGACCTCCAGAAGCTGATAACTACAATGCTAGTTTGCCAAGGACCAGCCTCAACTTGGGCAGTAGTTCCGAGGAAGGGGTATCTGGGAACAGAAAAACAAAGAACTCAAAGTCAAATCATAGGTTCACGCTGGCAACCTGTATTTTGTTGGAGATAGCTTTCTCTGGAGATCTCTAGACAGTTCTCTATGTTAAACTTGAAACAGTTCTGCAAGCATTTCTCCCTTGCTGTGCTAAGAAATTCTCTGTATAGCTCATCTCTTGCACAGACTTTTATTTTACATAACAATTCCATCATTTATTCTAGGTTTCCTTTTGACTATTCTATGAATCAGCATCCTGTGACACCCAACTCTCTAATTCTTTTTTTTTATTCGATATATTTTTTATTTACATTTCAAATGATTTCCCCTTTTCTGGCCCCCCCCACTCCCCGAATGTCACATAAACCCCCTTCCCTCACCCTGTTCTAATTCTTAAGAGACAAGGAACACACATTTTCTTTTCTATGTAAAATATTCAGAGATCTGCCTGCCTCTGTTACACACAGACAATAAGCTGGCTGGCTCAGACCCTATCCTGAAATTCCTGTTGCTACCACACAAGTGCCTGTGTCGCAGGATGACCTTGACCTCAGGAATCTGCCTGCCTTTGTATCTGCCTGCCTTTGTGTTTTTCTGACAAGCTGGCTCATTAATGCAGCTGCCTTTGTTCCTTCAGGTTTGAAAAGCCCCTCATAATTCATACTGTATCCTTAATTTTTGAGAAATTAGATAATTTCAAACCCATGATCTTAAAGTTCTTTTCCACAGCCTCAAGGGGAGTTATGACTGTCCCAGCATTTGCTATTTTGGGGAGACATTAGCCACACTTTCACCTCCCAGACTTGTGCTGTCTCTAATTATCATGGAGTCATTAACATTAACAGGAATGCCATTCCTTGAAGGAGGAACATGAAATATGCATATCATTATACAAATAAGCCTTATGCCCAGGGCAGCCACCAGTACTTGTGGAGGCCCAAGTCTGCTGGCCCTGTCCCAGGGGCTGTGCCTGCCACGGCCATACCAGACTGGCACCTCCCCCTGTTTGAAAATTTGGTGGTTTGATTTTAATTTTCAGCTATTTTGTGTAAGACTTCTGACCTACCTATTGTAAAATATGAAATAATAATGTTGTTTTAAGTCTTTGTATCCCTAGACTGAAACCAGAAAGATCATTATGCCTGATGGATGATCAATGCGCTCTTGAGTTCGATTTTCAAAAATTTCATAGAGAAATTTTGCATCTATTGTATCAGATAAATTAGTCTAATGCTTTTCTTTTTTTACTGTTGTTGATGTTGGTATTTTTATTAATTTTTGTGCTGTAGTATTGTTATTTGCCTTGGTTTTTTTTAAGGTAATAACTTGATGAATACTGATGGTAAGTCTTCACTAAAGGCTTTGTTGAACATGTCCATTTGAGTGTGCAAGCATGTGTGTGTATGTGAATGTGTGTATGTGAACAATTAAAGAAAATCAGGCTATGAATTTGAAAGAAGGCAGGTTAGGGTTGGTGGGTACCTGAAAGGGTTTGGAAGGATGAAAGTAAAAGTAGAAATGAAATAATTATAATCTAAAAAATTATGAAAAGTAGAATTTTGCCATGCGTTTCTACCAATCCTATGCTTTTATTGTTAGGAAGCTTTCATTACTGCTTTAATTTGTTGATTGTCACAGATCAATGGTATTGGTTTAATTTTGGTAGGTTGTATATGTCTAGGAATTTATCCATTTTCTTTTGTAAACACATTCTGCAGCTTATTAGAATACAAGTTTACAAATTAGTCTGGAATCTGTTATAACATCTCTCTTTTTATGTCTAATTTTTTCAATTTAGGTTTTTCTGACTTTGGATAGATTGGCTAGGATTTTCTCAGACTTATCTAATTTTTCAAAGAAGCAATGCTTCATTTGAATTGTTCTTTGAGTCTCATATTAATAATTTTCTTCTACTTACTACTTTGGTCTTTGACTTGTCTTGTTTTTCTAATGCTCAGGTGTATAAATGGGTAATTTATTGGGTTTTTACCTTTCCCGCTTAATGTAAGTAGCTATAGCTATAAACTTTCCTCATAAACAACCTTACATGTGTTCCAAAGGCTCTGATAAATCATGATTTCATTTCCATTGACTTATCAAAATCTTTTAATTTCTTCCAAAACGTCTTCAATGAATCCTTGGTCACTCATTCATTAATTTATTTCACATTATTATGTACGTTCTACAGTTTTTAATTGCTATTGATTTCTAGCTTTATTTTATAATGATATAATAAACTAACAAGTGAATCTAACTCTTTTGAATTTTTAAGACTTTATGATCTAGAATGTGGACTATTTTTCAAAAGGTCCCATGGACTGCTGAGAATAATGTATATTCTATAGTTGTTGACTCCAATATTATGTGGCTATTTATAAATTCCATTTGCATTCTGCAAAATTTCTTTGTTAATATTTAGTTTGTAAGACCTGGATATGAGAATGAGCTACCAAGACAACCCATTATCAATGTGCCATGAACCATTTGCCTCTTTGTTTCATGAAATTGGCAGCCTCATCACAGTATACAGAATGGTTATTTCTTGTTGGTGACATGCTTCTTTAACATATAGTAGTCTTTAAAAAAATCTATTCTGGATGAATTTGAAGTCTACTAAATGCCAGAATAGCTATGCTAGCTTGTTTAATTTTCCTTTTCCACTTTCATTCTTTGACCCATAGACTGTAGGTATTTTTTTTTTAACCACTAAAATTTGTCTTCTTTGGAGACAGGAAGTAAGATCACTGATAATCCAGTTAGCTACTCTGTGTCTGTTTATTGGTGACTTGAGCCTACTTATAAGATTGTTATTGAGAGGTATTTGCTAATTCCATAATTTTGCTTGGGTTTTTTTGTGGGGTTGGTTGGTCTCTTACTCTATCTTTTATTTCTCCCTATTCATGTTAGAGAAGTTCTGATTTATTGTAATGAATATGATAGATTTCTTCCCAGATTACTTAGCTCATCTATTCCTCTAGTAAAATGTATTCCTTCCTGTGCTCATCTTTCTTCTTCCTCTGTATATTTATCATTTAATTATTTCTGAAGTACTAACTCATAGTCATGAACTGCCTCAGTTTGTGTGTGTTTATTTGTCTATAAAAATTTAAAGGTATCTTTGCTAGATATAGCAATCTTAATTGCCAGTTATTTGCTTTGAGAGCTTGATATATATTGTTGCATAGTTTCCTAGATTTGGGGAATTTTTTCCTGTCATTATTATTGAAAACATTATTGTTTTAATGTATGTAAATGTTTTTATTTCCTCACATGATGGACTAACATGAGAGCCATACCCAAGCCGTATTAATATATAGCTTAGCTCAGAGCGTTTCCTTCTTTAGTGTAACTATCCCTAGGCTTCATTCAGCCTGAAAGCTTCTAGCCTCCACACAATCTAATCTTCCAAGCTGCCTGATTCAATCTGACTTCTCTTGGCTTCTCACTGAATTATTCTACTTGGCCTCATACTAACTTTGGCAATATGTTCTAGTCTTCCAGCTCCTTCTCATTCTGACTCATCTGTGTCTAACTTGTTCTCTTTGTAACCTCTTACTGTAATAAGACTGTCCTGGTAAAACTGCCATACATACACACCAGCATCAGCAGCCGCTGTGTCTACCCTGTTTTCTCTCCCTGCACTGCTCTTAAGTAGCCTCTTTTTCCTATGCTGATCTTATTAGATTTGGGCATAGCCTATCTCTGACTCATCCTGTCAAATGTTTCTCTGAATCATCACTTTGTTTGTCCCTCAATTATACATCATGTTCAAACATGCCTACTTCCTTCAACAAACTAGTCTTACCTTCATTGTATTCCAGTCATTGCATTCCTGCTGTAATCCAGGGCATACCTGCATTCTGAACAGATCATATAGACCATATATACAAGATTTTTGGATCTGATCCCCTGCCAGAGAAACCATGTTGCTGGATTAAAATTCCTCTACAAGCATTAAATTTCCCTTGTATGTCTATAACTCATACATTTCTGCCTTCTTGTAATATCCCAATGATATTTCATGTTCCTTTCATTAGCTTTTAAAAATTAATCATTGACATTGATATTAATTATCAGTTTTTCTACCTTGTCTTCAAGCCATAAAAATCTATTCACTACATGTTCCATTCTATTGGCTATGCTTTCTATCATACTATGGCAAGTAACTAACAAAACTCAGCTGTCCTCACACAAGAAGAAGACATTCAAGTAGGATAGAGACCTATTGAGAAGAAAGGTGCCAGTTGGAATATAGGTGGATGGAGGAGGGAAATGGGGTTGACTAAACTTTATAAATGTATGAGACTGTCAAGTTATGAAAATTAGAAAAATATAGGAGAAACACTTTAATAGATGTTTCTCTAGAAATTACCTATAAGGGGCCAATAAGCTACTAAAATTTTCAACATTATTAATCATTAGGAAATTCAAATAAAGCACAGTGAGATAAATATACTGCAGTGGACACTATGGAAATAAACAAGCAAAAACCCACACCATAATACAAATTAGGAAACAGCAAAATTGGCAAAGATGTGAAGAAAATTAAAAACTGGTGTGTATGAAATAGATTGATAGAATTAAATTGAAATATAAACTGATTCAGCCACTGTAAATCATAGTACGAAAGGTACTTAGACAATTGAAAATAGAGTGTCCATCTAAACTATCAATACTGCTTCTGAATAATGTAAAAAAGAATTTGAATAATGTAAAAAAGAATTTGAATTATTTTTAGCATTATTCGAAAAAGTTCTTAAGAGATAGAATGATCTAAATCTTAGTTGCTGGAGAAATGGATAAATAAAATGTGGTGTATAAGTCAAAATACAAACAGGGCTTTGAAACAAAGAAAGGGCTGTAAAAATTATCACCAGCATCAGTAATAAAAAGAAATAATAATGATCTATTCAGGTGTTTGTGAATCAGGAATTTTCAAGTGGCTCAGCTGGATAGTTCTGACTTAAAGTCTTTCAATATTAGGTGTTAAGTACCAGATGGGATCATTTAACTGAACTGGTGGATATTTAAAGGGGTTCAGTGTCAGGGCTCCCCAATCATTGATAACTGTTTTCAGGAAGCCTGTCCACTTGGGTCTCTCCTCAGGATTTCTATGAGTTTTCGTGATATAGGAACTGGCTTTTTTCAGAACAAGTGATCCCAAAGACCAAGGCAGAAGCCTTCCTTGATTTCATGCTGCAGACAGTTCAAATACAGCATTGCTTTTAGTATACTGTGTCGGTTACTCAGGTTTGCCCTCCCACACTTTTGGGTAAGACCACACAAAGGTGTGTAAACTCAGATATGGTGATCACAGGGGTCAGGGGGTGTCATCTTGAAGACTGGCTACTACATTATCCTCTGCCTTATAGATAGTATCTTTTGAGAATTCTTTCTTGAATTTCTCTCCCAAATAATGTAGCTCCTTTTCATCCATATTTTTGTTACCTATATGTATATATCTATGCATTTATATGTAGGTATATATCTATATATTTAGTTCATTAATTTATTTTCTTATTGCTGTTATGAAATACTTAACAAAATCAAATGACAGAAGGAAGGGTTTGTTTTGGTAGAAAGTGCCATCCATCATCATGGGGAAGGGATGTTGGTGAGAGTAGCTCTGGTTGTGACAGTGAGAGTGTGACATGACTGCTCACATTGTATTAAAAGGCCGAAAACACAGAGAGATCAGTCCTGGGGCTTTGTTTACTTTTGCCATTTTTAATTTAGTTTGGAACTCCAGCCCATCGAATGGTGCTATATCATTTACGGTAATTCTTCCCATTGCATGTAATTCTCCCTGAAGTTCCCTCAGTTATGTTCAGAGATTCGAAATCCCACTAATCTGACAAGTCAACATTACCCATCACATTCAGTATTAAATATGTAGGGTATTATAGTCACCTGTTTATATGCCTGATGTTTGCAGTGGGCTGAGCACATTTTGAGCAATGTGCATTTCTTGTTTACAAATGTACTTCTTTTGTCAGAATTAGCGAAGTTGGGGGAAGGGCAAGGCAATAAGGGAAAGAAGGAACAATCTTGATTAATTAGGTGCAGTTGTCACAATGCTCTGTGACACACAAGAGTTCTAATTCTATTAATTAGCAGATGATTAGCAAAGAAAATGTCTTCAGAGTGGCAGTTGGGAATGAGAAGGAAGTCAGCAAAGCCTTCATTTACAGCTTGGATGCTAAGGAATGTGTGCACACTTTGGCAGCTTCAATGTGCACTGCTCTAACAAGCATGTTTAGTCATATTTGTGTCTAATTTTCTTTTGTGTTCTCTTTTAAAGAATATTTTACTCACATATCCTGGCTTACAAAGAGGAGGAAGGGAAGTTATAAAGTGGACTGTGGTCTTGCAAATGACAGAGAATGAAGGTTCTCAATGCTGAGAACTTCCTAAAATCATTATGTTTCTCTCAGTTATAAGCAGCCCCTGCTGAGAGGGCCACAGTTGCTAAAAATAATTGCATTCTTTTCCTTTGACAATATTCCCTACTAAAACTGAATTATACAGATAAATAAATATGTTGGTGATACTTCAACTTTTTATATTACACAACTGTAATTCTATCCTGGAAATTGCCCCTATGGCTTCCAAACAAAATTCTTATCTTGCTTTTTTGTAATTGATAGTTTATGCTGGTATCTTCACTGAACCATAGTTCATAAATAAAATTATGTGTTACTTATGTTTATCATTGTGTCTGGCATATAATAGACTTATATTATAGTTTATACTAAATGAATTAAACCAAGTACTCAAAAAGTCATAATGATGATTGCATATTAACCTATTCCTATCATGTACAACACTAATTATGATCAATGAAAACAGTGAGCTGACATTCATGGTCTGTCAGAATTGCAACACAATTTACTTGCATTTTAGGGACATTCTTTCTTTACTACACACAGACCTTTCTGACATCATCTAGCAACTATTTCTTTGGGTTCCTTTTACTGATTCCATTGGAGCTTGACTTTGTCTTCAGAATTCTGAGATCCAGGATTTGTTGTTCTTTGAGTTTGTCAGGGGGAACCTAATATTTGTCTATGGGCATGGGGTGCCACAAGCAAACTCTCACTTGGTACTTCTTTGATGTCAAACCCTGAGCTAAGATTGAGAGTTGGTAGCATTAGTAATGTTTGACTGCTTTATGAGATATGGAGAGTGGGTTCATGTATAGTCCCAGGAACCGAGTCACTGAGTTGGATGGGCTAGTATGTTGTTCAATTTTTCCCTTCCACCAAATTCAGGATAATATGCACCCAGCTGTTGAAGGCAGTTGACTAAACAGTTTGTATTGAGATCTCTTGGGAAGGTAGATGACCTCATCTTGAAGTCTGGTGTCTCATTTAACGTAATGTTCCTGTTCCTTGGATAAGCTATATTCAGTGACTGGTAAATATGGAATTATAAAATTCCAACCTCAATTCCCAAACCATTTTGCAAGACTTTTCCTAAAGCAGAGCTCCTGGGAGAATCAACTGCACCTTTATTGTGAATTCTTCAACACTACTCATCTACTTCTTCCTCTGCTCCATTTTTTTTTTTTTTTGCATCATGCACTCCTGATGTATTGATCTGGAGTAGATCTCAAGTAATCTTTTTTGTTTGTTTGTTTGTTTGTTTGTTTGAGAGAGGGTTTCTTTGTGTAGCCCTGGCTCTTCTGGAATTTGCTCTGTAGATCAGGCTGATCTCAAACTCAGAGGCTAACCTGCCTTTTCCTCCTGAGTGATGGGATTAAAAGCATGCACCACAAACATTTGGCAGCTAGAGTATTCTTATTGTTTGCTTCCTGGAAACATTACTTCTAATGAGTCACTGTAGTTAGGTTCTTTGATATGTGGTAGACTCATAAAAATACATATTAACTTTGTGCTTTGTCTCTTTCTCTCTCTCTCTCTCTCTCTCTCTCTCTCTCTCTCTCTCTCTCTCTCTCTCTTACACACACACACACACACACACACACACACACACACATATGTGAAAGAAACCTAGTTCGACCAAATATTTAAGTTTACACTGCTATCCTAGAATGCACCATGAGAACTTATCACTGAAGGGCTCAGATTAGAACTCAGTACTTATGACAATAAATTATTTCCAATGAGTTAAGAGTAATGGATTTTATTATTTTATATACTGCAGGGACTATAGGATGCCAATAGTTTCTCCGACTTACTTTGTACAACTAGTTTCATACTATGTTAAAATAACATAATTTTCATGTAGTATGTTTACTTAGTCTTATACATTTTTAATCAATTAAGAATCCAATATATTAAGCCATTAACATTATTGTAATTAAACATCAAAATGAATCTATTTATTGACAATTAAATGGTATG
The DNA here is from genome assembly GCF_947179515.1 of Apodemus sylvaticus. NCBI lineage: Eukaryota > Metazoa > Chordata > Mammalia > Rodentia > Muridae > Apodemus > Apodemus sylvaticus. The sequence continues at coordinate 91,123,155 of NC_067476.1, read as the reverse complement.
GATTTTAAATTACACATACTATTCATAAACAAAGGGATATAAAAATCCATGGTGGTTATAAGCTACTTTGGAAGGTCTTTTCTAAATGTTTCTTGGTTTGATATGATCACAGAAAATGTCAAATTGTTTTTCAAACTACTTGGCAAGAGGGTGCCTAAAGTTCTAAGCTAAATATTTGGGTAATACAACATAGAGAGTAAAAATTGCTTGAGCTTTTAAGATAGGACATAAAACCAAGGAAATTCCTGCAGTTAAATATTTTTGCCTCATTTTAAATCACCCTTTCTTCTTCCTCTGCTCAGCATTTTCCTTCTGTAGAAAAAAAAAAGAAACATTCCCACTCAGATTTGGCTTGCATGAAGGGGATCACAATATCTTATGTCTTCTTAGGCAGCATCTAGTAACAAGTTCTGTTTGTAGATTGCATAAATCAATGTTCATCCCTATTCTTTTGCAGTGTTGAACCAAGCACCTTCACTAACCTTGCCCCCACTTTAACCCAGTGTTCTACCAAACAGTTTCATTAACCCAGGCCCCACTTACAGCATACTAATGGGTTTTAGATTTGTGCTCACATAACTGCAGTTAAAATTATCAACATGGAGAAAAGACAGAATTCTTAGGTTCGATGTCCCACCTAGCCATGAGCTATGAAATTACTCATTTAAACAGCAAGCTGGCTTCAGCCTATTATGAACTCATTGATGGTGCTATCACTGTTTTTACTATGCTAATGTAAAAACAGTGAAATTTTTCAGTAATTTCAGAGAAATTAAAGGATATCTGACATTGATAAAGTGAGAGAATCTAAGTTATTTAAATCTACCACTTGGTTTGAGTTGTATTTTTACCCCTTCTCAGGCTCAGGGCTTGCATATTTTCTGAACATTTCTTCTTTAGCTTTAGTGCTCAGTAGGCTTTGTAGAAGCAGGGGTTTTTATATTAACCAGATGAGTGAGTATGGATGAAATCAAAGTTTTATCTTCTCTTGTGGGTGGGCTTGGTAAAGGGAATAAAAATGTTTGTTAAATTTAGAAGGCTCTTATAATGCTTACTAACCACAACAATGTGTTTTCGGAACACGAAAATTGGAAGACAAGCATATTGCCCCTAAGCAGCTATGCTCAAGATTGAACTGAACGGAATTGAAAACACTTGAGAGGAGTGACTTGCTTGGAGTCCTGTTAACTGCAAGATTTCTATTGGTCTAAGAGCATAAAATCTATGTAAAGAATAAAAATAAGGGTATGTGAACAGCTGTCAAGAGGAAATCACTGCCAATAAATGTTTTAAAAATAGTTACAAGTTTTCATTAGAGCCTAGATTTTTCTTACTTGGCATCTATTTTCTCAAATAAATGCAGTGCCCAGTTGTGCATGTTTTCATTTTAATGTTGACAAAAATTTCAGTGAATGTGAGACAGTCACAGTTGAGGATTCAATGTAATGAAATGTCCAAGTTAAGGAATTGATTATCTTTCCTAGAATGGCTATTTTCCAAGAATGCCAATCAGCTGACTAATATTATGTCTATAAAAATCAGCCTGGGATATTGTTTTATGCCCCTAAAGGTCATTTTAGCCACTGAAGTCCCTTAAAGGATGCTGTCTTGTTTCATAATTGAGTGAGAAGGAACCTTTCTTGTCCTGTCATTGGCTGGATTTATGTGTTTATTTATCTTTCTGTTGACCATTCTGTCTTCATCTCTCCTATATTACTGAGCAATTATTTTAAAATTTTCAGTCTTATGTACTTAGTTTATTTTTCTAATCATTGTCTTTAAATAAAGACTGAAAGCAGCCATATCAGTAAAATTCATAAAAGACAGATTATATCACACATAGAGATGAATAGCTGAATGCTGTCAGAATTTTCTACAAGCTCACACCTGACCTTTCCTAAACCCAGAAGGAAGCTTTTTTCTATTATGGTTTAAATGTGAAATGTACCCCAAAGCACTCATGTGTTTGAGGACTTGTTCCCCAGATGGTGGCAGTTTGGAAAAGTTGTGATATTTTTAGGAGGTGGAATGTTATTGCAAGAAGTGGATCCCTGTGTGGGAGACGTTATATTGAGGGTTTAGAGTTCTCCTACTACCTCTTGCTATTGATGTTCTGATTCCTGAGTGTGGCTGCAGTGTGATCAGACAGCCTCCTGCTCCTGCTCCCAGGTTTTTCCTGCCAGGTTCGATGGCTTCACCACTGTGGTAGACTGTATCCCTCTGGAGTTGGAAGCCTCAATAAACCCTTTCTCCTTTTAGTTGCTTATTCCTGCAGATAAAAGGGAGTTGCAGCAACAGCGAAAGTAACTAAGACATTTGTGTTTCATATAAACAGTAATCCTCATTCTACCTGCCCAAGAGATATGAAGAAAATCCCTAATCCTTTGTAACTCATACACTGTTGAGGTTCGATTACTTGTGTAGAAGATACTTTAATATTGCTTAGAGGACTCACTACTGAAACACTTTATCTTAATTCTTGTGTTATTCAAGGTCTTCATGGGATATAAAATGTAATTTAAAATTATGAAGTTCCTTATCATTTGATCTACATTTTTCCCTTGGCAGTGAATATGAGATAAACATGCATGGCTCTTCCCAGGAAACATCTAGTTCATCTGCGCGAAACTTTCCTAAGTGTACCAAAAACATATTGGTAATTTCCAGAATGCTTAAAACTATTCTTTAAAAAGTTGTGTATAGATCTGATTCTTTGCCTTGTTCTAAGGTGCATCATCATTATATACTACCTAACCAAGCCATAACTTGGAATGTCATCCTGATTCATTTCTTTCTCTCAATGGCAGAAGCAAGTTATTTTAAACTTTGGATTCTATTTCTAAATTAGGCTGATTCCTACTTTTTCTTAACCTAGATTTCTCTTGTTCATTCCTTATTGTAGCCATAATTATCTACCCACCAATCTCCATCCCAACTTTTAGACCTCAGTATTCTTCATCTTTTTTCAAGATCCTTAGTATTAATGCATTAACTTTCCATGTCACCTATTTGAACCCTTCCCATCTTCCATGACTCTCAATTATTTGGCATTTTTTGGGAAAGTAGCCATTTGTGTCTATCACTTGCCCTGCCTGGAATGTTTTTCATGCTTATTATCTATCTTTTTTCTTTTCATCATTAAAGATTTGATTTGAATGATATTATAAGGCATAGTAACAAACCACAGTATTTCTTTCCACTCTCTACTCTTATGTAGTCACTCAACAATGATGACTCAAGATTGGTTGAACTTTCTTTTCTAAAAGAAAAAAGATTGCATTTTTCGGTGGACACAAGCTTGATGACCATCATTTCCATTCAGTCATGACATTGCCTTCTGCTTTTACTGTTTGAAGGATTGTGTCCCCCTCTTCAATGATTTCTCGCTACTCCAGAGGCCAGTTACAAATGAAGATAAAACCAAAGTTTCCCATAGTATCTTTTTTTTGAATATGGTATTTTGCAAAAGAAACCCAGAGGACTTAGAGATAGCAATGTTTACTGATTTGTTCTGAAAGTTATAATGAGACAGAGAGATGGACAGTCATGCTAAAAGCCACATACAGCAAGGTCTGAGAGTATTATGAATATAGAAACTCCAGTCCCTGTGGAAAGGGGTTGCCATGCTCCTGGCAAGAACAAACACTGAATCCCTCAAATTCACTCTTTTTAGTATTTTATTGAACCTTCATTATAGAGCCAAAACTTGCTAAATCTCCTGTGGGAGGTCAACTTGACCTTCAGCTACTTTTCTCTCTCCTAAGGCTGCAAGTGGGGAGAGTCTGAGAGTCTGAAGCTCTCTAGACACAATCTGAGCTGACTGCATTTTCCCCAACATAAAGGAGCCTGTGAGATAGCTTAGGTGGCAAAAGTGCTTGCTGCCTAAGTCTGAAGACTTGAGTTTAGTTTGGTCTTCTAGAGTGAAAGCAAAGAACCAGATCCTGAATGTTGTCCTCTGACCTCCCTCCACATGATAACACACACACACACACACACACACACACACACACACACACACACTGACAAAAGAATTTACAGAGAAAACCAAAACCTCTAACCAACAGAACCAAAGAGGTGGGGAAGGGAGTCCTTACTTTAGAGATTCCTGAGAACTTTAGGAGCCATGTCAGGAAGCAGGCATTATACCCATATGTACTTCATCATATCATAGAGTCTTCTCCAGGTAGCTTCTAGACTAAGTTCTCTTTCTGTGCTCTTTAAGATGTGTGACACAGAGCTATGACTCTTGTTACACTTTGTCATCAAATCTGTATTTGAAGGATATAGTGCAACTTGTTCTTTGAAGATTTCCAGGAAAGTCAGAATGAGGCTTTATGGAGAGATTCAACAGAAAAGATGTAAGTGGTAGTCACAGTAGATCCAGTCATCTTGAAACCATGGGAATACCATGAAACACTCTTATTTTCCATGCAGAGAAACTGAGATCCAGAAAGGGGTAAATCATTATCATATTAACCAGAAAGAGCCATGAAAGTTCAATTATAAACATAAAAGTATATGTTTCCTAGAGGGGATGATGTAGAAACCTTCTATTGCCTGACACAGTAACAAAGTACTGCGTGTGGCTATTGCCTATGGCATGGCTAGTATGCACTAGGAGTTAGAATTTCCAATGCAATATGAAAAGAGTATATAGTGTCTCATGGGGCAAGGTGATGACGACTATATTCCACCATGTTTCTAGGTCTGGTGAGTCCCTCCTTCCCCAACAAATAGCACTATCATATGATTCAATTATACATTTCCTAGGCAAGTAAAATTCAGTATAATTTCATGTGGTTACTCGTATATCCACACTCATTGCTGTGCTAGCCACAATATCTAGGAAATGGAAGTGGTGTAGATATTCATCAACTGATGAGTAGAGGGTGGAAATGTGGTACATGTAAACGGGTATTTTATTCATCTGTAAAAAAATAAATTTGCTTGTAAAGGTATGGAATTAGAAATAATATTGAACGGAGTGGGTAAATACCCAAAGGACACCAGAATAACCTCATGTTCTTTCTCATATGTGAATCATAGCTTCAACTCTTTAGTTCAGTTTAACATGGAACACCTATCGAAGCAAGAAAATTATATCCTGTTTACAGGAATATTGTCTATACAGAAGTTTAAGCAGAGGGAGTTGTAGGAGATGGAAATTTCAGAGATGAGAGTACATAATGGGGTAGGGATTAAAAAGAAGCTATATGGAAGCTTACAGCCTTTATGACCCAAATAATAGATACCCCCCAAAAAGCAATGGAATTACTCTGCATGCCTGGATGCTGCTTCTTCAGGAAGGAACATAGTACCCACATTCGAGCATGAGATTTCCAACAAGTGTGGATAAATGGCATTCAAGTATTAGTTAACAAGAGGTATGGAAACCAAGATTCCTCTTTTGTTATCTTAGTTCATAAACTGAGATGACCATTTCTTTGTAGCCAGATGTAGACAGTAGGACATAGTTGAAATTTTGTCTACTACGGGCTTGTGAAGAATGCTGTGTTGGAAAGGTGATGGAAAACCAACATGGTTGTAATGAACAAATAAATGAACCTGGGAAAATTGAGAAATGTATAAAGAACTTTCAAACAATACCTTCAAAAATACACAACTCAAGATGTCATCAAATATAACTGGGTGTGGATCCTGGTTACTAACTCTATTATTCATGATAAAATACTTAAACTTTCCATAGTTTGGGGTCTTCCTGTGTAAACTTGTCAATAATAGTTGTCATAAAAGGCAATTTATGAAGCATCTTCAATTTTAAGTACTAGATCATATTAATTATGGTCAACTACATTTTAAACATCCAAGTCACAAATAATGTTTAACTTGTATTCAGTTCCATGTAACATTTGGATCTAGAATAAGGGTTAATAGTGAATTATAGAACTAGCTTTTTCAGGAATCCTTTGCATCAAGGACCAATAACAGTACATATTATCAGAGACATTAGCCAATTCCATAGAAGTTTTAAAAAAACATTCTAATAATATGGCTGATATTTGAATATATTTTATCTAATATATTTTTATAACACATCAGTAGGAAATTTTCTTTATATTTCCTTATTTTTCATAAAGTGGCAAAATAATTCAAAACACTGGCTTTTCTTCTTCTTTTTGGTTGCTTCTTTCCACCTCTTGTTGCTTTTCCTCTTCCTCTTTTCCCTTTGCTTATTCTCTTTCCATCTTCTTCACATTAAGACACTGATAATTTAGAGAAGTTTTAAATTTAAACTTAACTTTTTGCTTCCTTTTTGTGTATATTGTCAAAATTCTCTCAAGAGAATCCTCTGCTTGAGAATCCTCTGCTTCCTGGAAGCAGAAATGCATAGTGACAATGTTCTCCAGTCTGTTGAGCTGCCTGTCCACTGAGCTCCAGAGTTCCAGATCTTGTCAGTTACCACCCATAGTAGGCTGGGCATTGCTAATGTAGCTACTTTTGAGTCATTTCTGCCTGTGTAAGCAGTCCCTTACCCATATTCCCCTACATAATTAATCAAACTCATTGGTTCATCAAGCTGGACTTTGGTGAAATCTATACTTTGGTCTAACAAGGATTCCCTATCTGGAGTAAGGAAATGTGTGTTGAGTCTCCCTAGTAAAAGTTTTGACTCACAACAACTCACATAAAAAAATATTTTACATTTTATCATGGTTCTCAGAACTCTATTTTGCTATATTTGGACCCTGCAGTAGCAGCAACAAGGAAACATCCCCAAACTGGGTAGGTTTTAAACAGAAGTATCTACTCCTGGCTCTATATACTTGGAAGTCCAAGCTCAAAGTTCTGGTGAGGACATGCTTTCTGGCTCCTTCATGACATCTTCCTCACATGGTGGGAAGGACAAGGCAATTCTCTGAGGCCTTTCCTCATAAACAGATGGCCATATCTCTTAACATTAACCGAGTAATTTAGTATTCAGCTTTGACCTATAAACTCTCAGGCTCTACAAGCACATATATTATAGCATAGTCCTCAAAGCTTGGTCACTCCAGGTTGAACATCTTTACTGTGATGGCTGTGTAAGCAGTAGAGCAGACTGAAGTTGCAGAGATGATAAAGAGAAAACAAGGAAAACAAATCCCCAGATCCTTAGGAGACAAAAATTTGTTCAGACAAAAAGCAAGCTACTGTTTGTATTGTTATTAGAAAGTTAAATCATAATCTGCCTTCCCCTTGATTTAGGCTGAAGATAAGAGCTCTTCAAATTGTGGTCTTTAATGGAGATTATGGTTATATCAAAAGTTTAGGATTTCTTCAGAGAAAATGATTAGGTCTTCTTAAGTTCATGAATGATACTAGATGTTTTTCATTGAAAATTTTTGTATGTCTAGTTTACTAATTCACTAATTCCATGCTAGTGGGGGCTTCTGGAGATTGAATTCATCATCTAAGCTCACAAGCCTAGGTAGTTTTAAAGCCTACCATTCTATCCCAACACTTATGGAGACTGAATTAACAACGTAAGTTCGCAAGCTAGCTGGTTTCAAACCCCACCATTCTATCCCAACTACATGGTGTGGTAAAGCTTACACTTCATCAAATACTATTTTTATCTAGAGCTATGACTGACAAGAAAGTGCTTAATTCTTTTAAAGAATAAATAATAAATGTAATTAACATTAAGACAAAGCATGCCTCAATTTCCATTTGAATATTATTAAATTTGATCAATGTATTCTGACTTTTTTTTTTTGGTCTTAACTGCAATTTAATTTTTCTCAAGTTTTTTAGAGTAATTGTGCCAATCTAGTGTTCCACAGAACATTTTTCTTTTCTTTCACGATACTTAGTATATACAAGATTTTGTGATCAAATAAATCTGGGAAGTATTCCATGTAATTTTCTCCATTTGGTGTGTTAAAAACCATGGAAGAACACTGAAGGTTCTGGAATTATTTGTCACAAAATAAACCCTCTGTGGCTTTGTTTGTATTTCTTAAAGTCACTATGCCTTGGAAAAACTTTTTTATGTTTATTTTATATGCACTTTTTTATTTTTTTAATTTTTTTATTCGATATAATTTATTTACATTTCAAATGATTTCCCCTTTTCTAGCCCCCCACTCCCCGAAAGTCCCATAAGCCCCCTTCTCTTCCCCTGTCCTCCCACCCACTCCTTCCCACTTCCCCGTTCTGGTTTTGCCGAATACTGCTTCACTGAGTCTTTCCAGAACCAGGGGCCACTCCTCCTTTCTTCTTGTACCTCATTTGATGTGTGGATTATGTTTGGGGTATTCCAGTTTTCTAGGTTAATAGCCACTTATTAGTGAGTGCATACCATGATTCACCTTTTGAGTCTGGGTTACCTCACTTAGTATGATGTTCTCTAGCTCCATCCATTTGCCTAAGAATTTCATGAATTCATTGTTTCTAATGGCTGAATAGTGTAGATATACCACATTTTTTGCATCCACTCTTCTGTTGAGGGATTCCTGGGTTCTTTCCAGCATCTGGCAATTATAAATAGGGCTGCTATGAACATAGTGGAGCATGTATCCTTATTACATGGTGGGGAATCCTCTGGGTATATGCCCAGGAGTGGTATAGCAGGATCTTCTGGAAGTGAGGTGCCCAGTTTTCGGAGGAACCGCCAGACTGATTTCCAGAGTGGTTGTACCAACTTGCAACCCCACCAGCAGTGGAGGAGTGTTCCTCTTTCTCCACACCCTCTCCAACACCTGCTGTCTCCTGAATTTTTAATCTTAGCCATTCTGACTGGTGTAAGATGAAATCTCAGGGTTGTTTTGATTTGCATTTCCCTAATGACTAATGAAGTTGAGCATTTTTTAAGATGCTTCTCTGCCATCTGAAGTTCTTCAGGTGAGAATTCTTTGTTTAACTCTGTACCCCATTTTTTAATAGGGTTGTTCGGTTTTCTGGAGTCTAACTTCTTGAGTTCTTTATATATATTGGATATTAGCCCTCTATCTGATGTAGGATTGGTGAAGATCTTTTCCCAATTAGTTGGTTGCCGATTTGTCCTCTTGATGGTGTCCTTTGCCTTACAGAAACTTTGTAATTTTATGAGGTCCCATTTGTCAATTCTTGCTCTTAGAGCATACGCTATTGGTGTTCTGTTCAGAAACCTTTCTCCCTGTACCGATGTCCTCAAGGGTCTTCCCCAGTTTCTTTTCTATTAGCTTCAGAGTGTCTGGCTTTATGTGGAGGTCCTTGATCCATTTGGATTTGAGCTTAGTACAAGGAGACAAGGATGGATCAATTCACATTCTTCTGCATGCTGACCTCCAGTTGACCCAGCACCATTTGTTGAAAAGGCTATCTTTTTTCCATTGGATGTTTTCAGCCTCTTTGTCGAGGATCAAGTGGCCATAGGTGTGTGGGTTCATTTCTGGATCTTCAATCCTGTTCCATTGATCCTCCTGCCTGTCACTGTACCAATACCATGCAGTTTTTAACACTATTGCTCTGTAGTATTTCTTGAGGTCAGGGATACTGATTCCCCCAGATTTTCTTTTGTTGCTGAGAATAGTTTTAGCTCTCCTGGGTTTTTTGTTATTCCAGATGAATTTGATAATTGCTCTTTCTAACTCTGTGAAGAACTGAGTTGGGATTTTGATGGGTATTGCATTGAATCTGTATACTGCTTTTGGCAAAATGGCCATTTTAACTATATTGATTCTACCGATCCATGGTCATGGGAGGTTTTCCCATTTTTTGAGGTCTTCTTCCATTTCCTTCTTCAGAGTCTTGAAGTTCTTGTCATACAGATCTTTAACATGTTTGGTAAGAGTCACCCCAAGATACTTTATACTGTTTGTGGCTATTGTGAAGGGGGTCATTTCCATAATTTCTTTCTCAGCCTGCTTATCCTTTGAGTAAAGGAAGGCCACTGATTTTATATGCACTTTTAATTAAAATGTAGTTACATCACTTTCTTTTCCCCTTAATCTCCCCAGCCCCTCCCAACTACTCTGCCTCCAATTCGTTCCATGTCTCTCACCCAATCTCAATCTGATAGCCAATTTTCCTTCAATGTGGCTATATGGGTATGTGTGTACCTAAGTAAGTATACACAAAGATATAAATACAACCAGTTGAGTTCATTGTTGTTATTTCTGTTTATGTGATTTCAGTGATATTGAGGTCTTCAATTGGATAAACAAATATGGGCTTATCTCTTGAAAGAATAATTTCCCTTTTCTCATCAACACTTAGTTGTCTGTGGTTCTTTGTCTAGGCCTATGACCTCATGAAAATTTCCCTCTTCCATTCAAACATGTCTTCTGATATTGTCATTGTTCATAATTATGCAGTGGCTGCTTCATAACAGATTTTATATTCTGTCTCTTACAGTCTTTCCACCCCCTTTTCCACTAAGTTCTCCTAGCCATAGATGCAGGAGATAAGAATTAGTTGTGTCTATTAAAACTGGACTCTATGCTCTGTTGATATTTGCATGGTGTCCAGTTGTGGCTTTCTCTTATGGTCTCAATATGTTGTAAAGACAGGCTTCTCCAAAGAGGGGTGTTAACCATACTGGCCCATGGATATATGAGTAAGATTTAGATGATAGTAAGGAATTATGCTATTCTATTAAGGGGACAGTAGTAGGTTCTTTTATTATTACACTTGCTACTAGGTTTCCAGAACCAGGCATGATTTCCTTCCTGTTGAGTGGGCCTCAAGCTCAAGTAGAGAGCTGTTGGTTATGACCAACATATACATGCCACTTATACCTTTATCAATTTCTTGTCACTCTGGATATTTTTTTCATTCTAAAGTGTCATAAGGGGATAGGACTACCTGTGACTTGTATAGTTTTGGTATTTTCTGGTACCAGGAAAGTTGGATTGTAGGAATGATGATTTTTGATTAAATAAAGCTCAAATGATCCAAGTCCTATATCCTGTGTGTGCAGTCCATTCAGCAATATGTTTTCTTTTTAAAAAAACACACAAAGATTTTAGAATAAGATTTATTTATGATCCAGCTTTGGAAAGACAGATTTTCTTTTATTTTTTATTTTTATTAGATGTTCTCTTTATTTGCATTTCAAATGTTATCCCCTTTCCACATTTCCCCTCTGAAAACCCCCTATCCTATTAGCACTAACCTACCCTGCTCACTAACCTACCCACTCCTGTTTCCCTGACCTGGCATTTCCCTACACTGGGGCAATGAGCCACCACAGGTCCAAGGGCTTATCCTTTCATTGATGTCTAACCAGGAAATCCTCTGCTATCCATGCAACTAGAGCCATGGGTCCCTCCATGTGTACTCTTTGGTTGGTGTTTCAGTCCCTAGGAACTCTGGGGGACTGGTTGATTGATACTGTTGTTCTTCTTATGGGGCTGCAAACCCCTTCGGCTCCTTGGGTCCTTTCTCTAGCTCCTCCATTGAGGACCCTGTGCTCAGTTCAATGGTTGGCTGAGAGCATCACCCTCTATATTTGTTACACACTGTCAGGACCTCTCAGAAGACAGCTATATCAGGCTCCTGTCAGCCAGCACTTGTTGGCACCCACAATAGTGTCTGGGTTTGGTAACTGTATATGGGATGGTTCCCCAGGTGAGACAGTCTCCGAATGAGGAAAGACACATTTTCACTTACAATATCTTTAAAAGATTTGGATTAATGTCCTACAAGACTTGACTTTTATAGATGTTATTTTTAGTAAATAATACACGCACAAGTCTATACTTCATTTCTTTGTTCAAAAAAAGTGCCATCATAGAAGCAGAAGGATGGTGTAGCTCGCAAATGCTAATACTCATTCATAACTTTGTTGGCAGCACAAAAGAAAGAATTATTTTTAATCTTCCTTATTCAGAGTCATGGTTATAGGACAAAGTACTCAGAATACGATCTAGCATGTAATGGGGATCTCAATGAGTGATAGAATAAATGAAAGTAAGTTGGAACCAACATCTTCATGATGGTTTGACCTGATTCAAACTTGTTTTATTAATAAGATGGACTACATCATTTTTGATGGTATTCTTAAGCAGTTTTAATAACATCTTTTTCCCCCTCACTGGAGATTGGGTTAAGGAATATCTTACAGTGGTCCAATCCATTAAACACATCCATTATCAGTATGAAACAGCTCAGGAATTGTTGATATATTCACTGCTCCATTAGAAGTTACTTCTCCCAGAAGCAGAAAAAAATGGTTGAATCTGTGTTTATATTCTATTTCTTGGTTCTTCTAATAGAATCTTCTTTCTGTAATAGTTTCCATAATTTAGCTTCATACCATGCAGTGCTTTGCTCCTTATCATTTCTACTGGGGCACTAACAGTTATCTGCATTGTTTCAACATTCAGTGTGCTGTGTCATCAACTACAGTCTAATTAGGAACCTCTTTGAGACTTCAAAACAGCATGGATATAATTCAAGGTAATTATTATGCATGAAAATAGCATTGATAAGAACCAAAGAGAGGACAATATGTTTGCCACAGCACCATTCTTGTAGCTTAGAAAGATAGACAATGGAGGTTATGACTTGGATGTGGAGCAAGGGTTATCTGATGGAGGCTGGAGCTAAATCAAACCTGTCAAGCAATGAAAGATGGCAATGAGGTGGGGGTCACAGAGGAGAAGTGATTTCTAAGTTGCAGCCTAAAGCAGAGACAGAAGAGCTTTGGCTTCTTTTTCTTTCTGTTCAATCTCTTGCCACTGTTTTCAGCTGTCAAAATTCAGATTCCTTGAGCTTGAGGTCTGGGTAGCAGTGTACAGGTTTTGGTTTCCTCTCATAAAACAGATATGAGATGAAAAACAGGCAGACAATTCAGGGAACACGCCCAAGCTCTTTGTTGCATAGGAACAGTGACTACTTATACTGTTTGCTATGTTTGGGGCCCCTATTCAAGGGTTTTATGACATTTCCACAATTTAACTAATTTGCTTTTTATTCCTGAGAACTTTCCAGAGATATTTGACAGAGGTTGTTGGCCACTTCAAAATTATTTTTTAATTTAGAAATTATTTAATACATATCTTGACTTTATCATTATAGATATTTAGATATTTAATCTTCAAATAATGTCATCAACATGACTTGAAAAAGTTTTAAAGTTTTTGTTTTTAAATTTAAAAAATTAATTCTTTCAGAATTTAATACAACTTATATTGATAATATTCTCTTTCTTTTCCACCCAACCTCATTCATTGTCCTCCCCTCCTTATATTCCCAACTGACTCCAAGGATTTTAAAAAATGACTTTTAAAAATTTCACTTTTCCAAATTTGCCACTGAAATCTCATCATCTCATTAGCATAAAGAGCTATTAGAGTAGATTCTTTATCAGAAATGTGTAATGGAAAGAGCACATGTCATTTTGTGAAATTTATTTGCAGTTTGCCTTTATATAGGCCTACCTCTAAAAGATTCCTTAGGATTCAAGAAAATCAAAGTTACTCAAGAGAACCTAAATGCTTAAATCCTTGTCTCTGCTACTGGGATCATGTCACTGGATACTCCAGAAAATGAATATGTTCTGAAGTGGATGGAGTGGAAGATTAAATCCCCAAGTTGGGTGAGTATGACATAATAATGCTTGACAAGTACTTAAAGAGTTTAAACAGCAATCAAAGGAGAAAATGGCTTTCTGTGGCATAAGAACATAGAGACTGAAATACAAAAATGGAAACATTTGAATGGTTTTCTAGAAATATTTCCTAATGGAGCCGTAAATTATGACCTCAGAATTGGGGTTCTTGGGGGGAGGCTGGGTATAGAGTAATGGATGGAGCAGAGGATTTTGAAGTGAATAAAAAGAGCAAAGAATACCCTATGGGAATATGCCTAAGAAGTCTGCCATTTGGGCTTTTATTTCCCACTAGAATTGGCTGTCATATTTACATAGTAATTTACCTTGATCTGTGTGTACCTGTATTTTTTCCCCCAATTCTTAGGTAAGTGGTTACATTCAGAGAGGTTAAAGAACAGCTAGTTCAGAAAGAGAAGTAAAAGCCAGGTTGTGGCTGAAATCAATAGGGCTAGGCATAGACTAAGGGGAACAATTCAAAGGTGTATTCCTAGAGTTTGCTGTCAGCCAGTCTAGCTAAATCAGTGTGGCATTCATTAAGAGACTCTAACATAAAATGGAGAACTACTGAGTAAGAAGATACTGATTTCTGGTTTCCACTTATGCATACAACTGCGTGTATGTGTATGTTTCTTCATGAGTCTCTCTCTCTCTTTCTCTCTCTCTCTTCCCTCCCTCCCTCCCTCTCTCTCTCTCTCTCTCTCTCTCTCTCTCTCTCTCTCTCTCTCTCTCTCTCTCCACACACACACACACACACACACACACACATTAACTAGTTAGTGTTAGAGAGCAGTTTCTAACAGCACTGTTTCTGCCAAAGGATCCAGTTGTCAGGTATGTTTACCAGCTTACTTAACTAACTGCTTTCTGCATTTCAGGTCTCTTGCAGTTGACTAGTGCATAGTGGAAAGTAAACCAACATGGAAAACATAGGTGAAAATACAGATGATTCTTCATTTTGCTACTCAGGAGAGTAGAGTAGACTGAAAAATTTGACTACAAGATACCCAAATCGTTTTGCATTGTTGGGAACAACAATAACAACAACAAAAATCCCCAAAAGAAAAACAACGAAAATACCACCAACAACCCCAGCACACACACATACAATTATTGAGTACAAAAAACAACTTGGATGCACGTTAGTCCTGCCCCTGCATACAGAATGTATCTTAAACCAACATTACAGGTTTATTGGAAACGGCCTTTTGAGTAATCTCTTGTATAGACTTCTTAGACTAACTCTGGACTCAGTGAATTTGGTGTTTTGGATTGATTCTCAATAAGATCTAGAATCAATGTGGAGACAAACTTCCTATGAGGTATTTTCTAGATTTGGAATGTGAATGTCACTATTATCTTGACTGGGATCCCAGGTAGAATAAAAATGGAGAAAACAAGTTGTGTACCAGCATTCTTAGCTCTTGGTTTCTAAGCTTCATCATGTGACTTGATCTAGCAATAGAATTGACCTGAAGTAACAATCTACTTTATTGTGGCGATTTTAAAATCCAGCACATTTTTTCAACATCTTTACTCTATCTCTGTGAACTTTGAGTTGCTGAGAACAGCTCATCTAGATCCTGAAATGAGTAGAGCAGGTAATGGGAAACAGAGTCCATGTAATCTGTAACAGACATGTAACAATACCCATGTGGATGCTACTCTAACTTCAGAATTTGACAGTTATTGGTGCACTGTAAACTTACCTTGACTGGCATTTGAATTCACCAATATGGACCATGCTCAGGCATATTCTAGGTATGGTTTTGCAAGCTTTTCTCCATGAGGTCATTCCTCCTGGGTCCCAAGCTACTCCTGAATGAGAGTGTTTTCCTAGTAATTTCACAATCATCCTTGACATCTCTAAGGCTTTTTGTCCCTTTTTTTCCTTTCCATTACTGTAAAAGCCCCGAGCCTCAGACCATTTGCACATCAGATCATGTACCTCATTTTCTATGGTTCTGAAAACTTCAATCATTCCATTGTTAATGTTCAGGAAAAAGACAACATAAAATGTCACATGTGCTCATTCTTGCTCTGTCTCCTAGGAACCCTATCAATTTATCATCACTCTTTCAGGTTCAAAAGTTCAATGCTGCTTAGTGGTAATAATTGGTTTATCTTAAAGATCTGACTCAAAACATTCAAAGATAAGTCAAATCATATGAAAATCAAGACTGTTGGATTAAGAGGATATCATCATTATTCTGAATAATAGACCTTCTAGGGGAATCACCATCCCTGACCTTAAGCTATACTATAGAGCATTAGTCATAAAAACTGCATGGTATTGGTACAGTGACAGACAGGTAGATCAATGGAATAGAGTTGAAGACCCAGAAATGAAGCCTCATGCCTATGGTCACCTGATCTTTGACAAAGAAGCTAAAACCATTCAGTGGAAAAAAGACAGCATTTTCAACAAATGGTGCTGGTTCAACTGGCAGTCAACATGTTGAAGAATGCAAATTGATCCATTCTAATTTCCCTGTACAAAGCTTAAGTCCAAGTGGATCAAGGACCTCCATATAAAACCAGATACACTGAATTTAATAGAAGAGAAAGGGGGGAAAGCTCAAACACATGGGCACAGGGGAAATTTTCCTGAACAGAACACCAATAGATTATGCTCCAAGATCAAGAATAGACTAACGGGACTTCATAAAATTGTAAAGCTTCTGTAAGGCAAAGAACACTGTCAAAAGGACAAAACAGCAACCAACAGATTGGGAAAAGTTCTTTATCCAATCCTACATCTGATAGAAGGCTAATATACAAAGAACTCAAGAAGTTAGACTCCAGAGAACCAAATAACCCTATTAAAAATGGGGAACAGAGCTAAACAGAATTCTCAACAAAGGAAACTCAAATGGCTGAGAAAGATCTAAAGAAATGTTCAACACCCTTAGTCATCAGGGAAATGCAAATCAAAACAACCCTGAGATTCCAAGTCACACCAATCAGAATGGCTAACATTGAACACTCAGGTGACAGCAGATGCTGGCGCTGGGGAGGAAGTGGAGAAAAGGAATACTCCTCCATTGATGCTCGGATTGCAAGCTGGTACAACCCCTCTGGAAATCAGTCTGGCAGTTTCTCAGAAAACTGGACATTGTACTACATGAGGACCCAGCTATACCACTCTTGGGCATATAACCAAAATATTCTCCAAGATGTAATAAGGACACTTGCTCCATTATGTTCATAGCACCCTTCTTTATAATAGCTAGAAGCTGGAAAGAACCCAGATGTCCCTCAACAGCAGAATGGATACAGAAAATGTGGTACACTTACACAATGGAGTACTACTCAGCTGTTAAAAACAATGAATTCATTAAATCCTAAGCAAATGGATGGACCTAGAAAATATCATTCTGAATGAAGTAACCCAGTCACAAAAGAACACAAATGGTATGAACTCACTGATAAGTGGGTATTAGCCCAGATGCTTGGAATACCCAAGACACAATTAACAGATCAAGTGAAGCTCAAGAGGAAGGAAAAACAAAGTATGGATACTCTGGCCCTTCTTAGAAGGGGAAACAAAATACCCACAGAAGGAGATACAGAGACAAAATGTGGAGCAAAGTCTGAGGGAAAGACCATTCAGAGACTCAGGTGACAGCAGGTGCTGACAAGGATATGGAGAAAGAGGAACACTCCCCCATTGTTGGTGGGATTGCTAGCTGATACAACCACTCTAGAAATCAGTCTGGCAGTTCCTCAGGAAATTTGACATAGAACTACCTGAGGACCCAGCTATACCACTGAAGAGCCTCTCAGGGGACAGCTATATCAGACTCCACCCAGTAAGTAAGCACTTCTCAACATCCACAATACCTTCTGGTTTTATATCCAGAAGATTCTCCAATATATAACAAGGACACATGCTCCACTATGTTCATAGCAGCCTTTTTTTTATAATAGTCAGAAGCTGGAAAGAACCCAGATGTCCTTCTGCAGGGGAATGGATACAGAAAATGTGGTACATTTACACAATGGAATACTACTCAGCAATTAAAAACAATGAATTCATGAAATTTTTAGGCAAATAGATGGAACTAGAAAATATCATCCTGAGCGAGGTAACCCAATCACAAAAGAACACACATGGTATATACTGATAATTGGCAATTAGCTCAAATGCTCTGAATAGAGACAATTCACAGACATATGAAGCCCAAGAAGAAGGAAGAGCAAAGTGTGGATGCTTCAGAGCTTCTTAGAAGGGGAACAAAATACTCACAGGTGGAAATATGGAAACAAAGTGTGGAGCAGAGACTGAAGGAAAGGCCATCCAGAGACTCCCCCACCTAGGGATCCATCCCATATATAGTCACCAAACCAGAAGCTATTGTGGATGTGGAGAAGTGCTTACTTACTGGGTGGAGTCTGATACAGCTGTCCCCTAAGAGGCTCTGCAGAGCTTGACAAATACAGAAGCAGATTCTCACAGCCAGCCATTGGACTGAAAGCAGGGTCCCCAATGGAGGAGTTGGAGAAGAGACTGAAGATTGCAGCCCTATGGAGGGAGCAACAGCATCAACTAGCCAGACCCCCCCCCCCCCCACACACACACATACTGCAGCCTCCTGGGACTGGACCACAAACCAAAGAGTACATGTGGAGGAACCGATGGTTCCAGCTGAATATGTGGAAGAGGATGGCTTTGTTGGACATCAGTGGGAGGAGAGGCCCTTGGGCCTGAGGGTGTTGGATGCCCTGATGTAGGAGAATGGATGCAGGGAGAGGGCAGGAGGAGCCGAGGGGCTGGGAGTGTGTATGGGAGCACCCTCAAGGAGGCAGGGGATGGGGGATGGAATAGGGGGTTTCTGAAGGGGAGACCTGGAAAGGAGGAAAACATTCGAAATGTAAATAGAGAAAATATCCAATTTTTTAAAAAAGGAGGATATCACCTTAAGTGGTCTGCTGAAATTGTATTTGCATCTGGTCAGCACACATACTAACATCTATTATATAAGACTGGGAGCGGGAAGCAGGGTGGAAAACCATAGAGTCATATATTTGGGTTTGGGTATCAGTGTGTAATTTTGGGAGGAGGGTATGGGAGGTTTACCTACCTAATTGTGTTAAGCTTAGTCTTGTATTAGCATAATGGCTTTGTGTTTCCTGAGCATGGTTCTGTGACCAGTGAGGGGCAGGTGGCTTGGGATTAAATTTGGAACATAACCAACGTACAATAAAATGTCAACTATCTATCTGGAACATTAAGGAAATGAGTTGTACTGGATACAAAGTTCATGCGTATAAAAATAGGTTCATTTTAAACTATTTTTGGTGAACATCGTTGAAAATGTATATATACTTCCCTGCCTTATTAAATAGAACATTCTAATTTGATCTCTCCCTGATGACTCAATCATGAATTATTCCAGCAGGGTTTAATAGAGCTTCAGAGTACAGGGCTCCGTGTTTAAACATGACAGAGGTCCAGTTTAGAGTTCTGGTATCATCTTTTCTGAGGTTTCTGTCCTCACCATCAACTCTTTGGCTTCCAGCCATGGCTTTTTGGGGCTGTCAGAGTGTGTCTTTGCATCCTGGAACTGAGAAAACAGACAGTTACACTTGTTAAAGTTGAACCAAATGTGGTCCCAGGAACTCTCCTGTGTCTGAAAATAGTGCATGGACTTTGTTATTGTGGTTAATTCTTTTTTTTTAATATTATAGCAGGTTTTTTGTTTGTTTATTTATTTTTATTTTAAAGTACAGATTTTATTCCTCCCATGGTCCACCCTCCAACTGTTCCACATCCTATACCTCCTCCCTGTCCTCCTGTTTCCATGATGTCCCCAACCCCCAGCCATACCCCACCAGACCTCTAAACTCCCTGGGGCCTCCAGTCTCTTGAGGGTTAGGGGTTAGCATCTTCTCTGACTAAACCCAGACCTGGCAGTCATCTGCTGTATATGTGTTGGGGGCCTCATATCAGCTGATGTATGCTGCCTAGTTGGTGTTCCAGTGTCTGAGAGATCTCACGGGTCCAGGTTAATTGAGACTGCTGGTCCTCCTACAGGGTCACCCTCTTCCTCAGCTTCTTTCAGCTTTCCCCTAACTCAACCACAGGGATCAGCAGCTTCTGTCCACTAGTTGGGTGCAAATATTGGCATCTGATTCTTTCAGCTGCTTGTTGGGTCTTCCAGAGTGTTAGGTCCCTTTATTGTGGGCACTCCATAGCCTCCATGATAGTATCAGACCTTGGGACCTCCCCTTCAGCTGAATCCCACTTTGAACCTGTCTCTGGGCCTTCTTTTCCTCAGGCCCCTCTCCATTTCCATCCCTGCAGTTCTTTAAGACAGGAACAATTATGGGTCAGAGTTTTGACTGTGGGATGGCACCCCATCCCTAACTTAAACTGGTACAACCACTCTAGAAATCTATCTGGAGGTTCCTCAGAAAATTGGAAATAGATCTACCTGAAGACCCAGAAATGCCACTCTTGGAAATATACCCAAAAGATGACCAGCCATTCCACAGAAGCCTGCTTTCTGCTATGTTCATTGCACCCTTGTTTATGATAGTGAGAAGCTGGGAACAACCCAGATGTCCCATGACAGAATAATGGATACAGAAAATGTGGTTCATTTACACAATGTAATACTACTCAGCTATTAAGAATGAGGACATCCTGAGTTTTGCAGGCAAATAGATGGAACTAGAAAATATCATCCTGAGTGAGGTACCTCAGACCCCAAAGGACATGTATGGTATGTACTCACCAATAAGTGGATATTAGCCAAAACAAGAAAAAAAAAAACAGAATACCCAAGATACAGCACACAGATCTCAAAAAGGTCAACAAACTGAAGGGTCCCAAGTGAGGATGCCTCAGTCCCACTTGGGAGAGAGAAGAAAGTAACCTCAGGGGGAAAGGAGGGAGGGATGGAGGGAGGGAGGGAAGGAGGGAGGAAGGGAGAGAGAGAAGGAGCGAGGGAAAGGGGATGGGGAGAGGTGGAGAGTGGAACATGATAGGGTATTGGGTGGAGGAAAAAGACTGAAATCTCTGAGGCCCTGAGGGCCAGCAGAAAGAATGGAAACATGCATACTCTGGAGGTAGGAGGTTTCAGGGACCCTCCAGAAAGTATCAGAGACATGGGAGGTTAGAGACTCTCAGGACTCAAAGAGAGTGACCTTAGATGAGATGTCCTACATTGATTAGAGGGAACTTGTAGAGCCCACGTACAGCAGAAAGACAGGACATTTTGGTCCATTCTTATCCCTGTTTCTTGATTTCTCAAAACCACAGTACGTCTAGGTTTCCTGAGTATCACTGGTTCTGTTTTGAATAGAGATGACATGATTTGAGGCACGCTGCCGTAGCTCAGGAAAGCTCATAGCTCATAGCAAGCCAAAGGAAAGCCTTGCCCTAACAACCCATCTCTAGAACTTTTCGGAATTCTTCCATGTTTGTTTCTAGAAACCCATTTTGTTATCATGTTAGTATTACATCAATTTACACAGCAGAGTATAAGGTGTCTTCAACTGGTCTTCAAACTAAGATAGTTTAGGTCTGGGTTGAGGGATCAATCAGTAAAACACCTGCTGCACAAGCACAAGGACTAGAGATTGCACCCACATCAAAGAGGGACATTGATTGGATCTGCAACCTCAGTGCTGGAGCAGGAGGAAGACACAGGGCAATTGGTGGAACTCATCAGCCAGTCAGTGTATCTAAATCTGTGAACTCCAGGTTCCATGACAAACCCTGTCTCAAAAGATAAGACAGAGGGCTGTCATGATGGTGTAGTGTGTAAAAGCACTTTCCTCCAAGCTGATTTCAATCCTAGTATTTGTAAGCTGGATGGACAGAATGAACTCTCACAAATTTTTTTCTGATCTCAGCACTTACTCTATGACATGCATGTTTGGCACAGGAATGTAACCCTAGGAGAATGCCAGGACAGGGAAGCAGGAGTAGGTAGGTTAGTGAGCAGGGGGAGGGGAGATGGGATAGGGGGTTTTTGGAGGGGAAATGAGGAAAATGGAGGAAAGTGGATAACATTTGAAATGTAAATAAAGAAAATAGCTGGCAAAAATGAATAGATACAGATGTAATTAATTTCTCTAATGTGAAGTAGAAATGAGCAAGATCCCCTTCACATTTCTGCCTCTGGTCTTTATATACTAATATGAATGTGTACATATGCCTACGCACATGTGAACAGGTGCTTAAATCAGACACACACAGTTACTTTAATAAAAAGCCTTAACTTGTTCCTATAGGGAATATTGCCTTTCTTAACATTTGTCCTTTTGTTTTCCAGTTTGTTTACTTTTGTGAAAAGATCCTAAATCACTGCCACTTGCTTGGGTTGTTGGTGCCTAAGACAAATCATTCTTATGGTAGTATCCTTCTCCCTACAGTTATGTTTATGGAGTGTATCATAAGGATAAAGGGTAAAAAGATCATATAACGACGATGACAAGAATTTGTGAGACTTGGACAAAGACCCTTGAAGGAGAGATTTCTAGACGTAGCCCTTTCAGAAAAGTACTAGCATAAACTCCTCAAAGCTGTCTATTGTCAGGTATAGAACTTTATATTCCTCGAGCCCCTGGATTGTTAACATATATGTGCTGTGAGGGAAGTGACCTCTGCCAACTTCAGTTGTGCTTATGCAGGGCCAGGAGAGAAGTGCTTGGCCACACATGGATGAGAAGATATGCCTCCTTTCCCTTCTTGCCTTGACAGATGTGGGAGATATGATTTATTACATGAGGCTGAGACATTTTGTGTGGCTGTAATTACCTAAGACATCTCAAATAGCTTCATGCCCCTTCTCCACTGTGGTAAGCTGCAACTTGTGGCACTTCTGCTGCAATTGCAGAGAGCAGAAAACATGTGTTTACAGTTACTATAGAGGCAGTGAAGGCCTATGTAGTCTCATAAGCCTGACTGGGATGGGGGCATGAGAGGCCATGCAGAGCATAAAAGGAAACCACCGTAAAATGAAAACCAGTCAACATTCCCATGTGATCATCTTGCTGGCAGACTTGCCCTCTGGGGCCACCTTCTGGAGTACAGACCTTAGCAGAAGATGGAGGATAGAGGAGCCGCCAGAAAAATTAACTCTTCTTGTGTCTATTTTATGTAGCAGAAAAGCCAACGGGTTGCTTCGTCTGCACAGTCTATCTCTGTATATCTCCATCTATTTGCCCATTCTTCTACTCCTTCCCCGTTTCTATGTAGAAGCAGAATAATTCTCCAAGTCTGCACACATGGTCATATTACTCACATCTTTATGACCGTTCCTGTATGTGTCCTTGCAGGCCCTAAATAATCCTAACCAGATGCCTTCTCTTTTCTCCAGTGATGTATCCTGTCTCTCCCTTCTAGCTTCCATACATTCTTTTCACTTTTGTCACAAGAGCCAGAGAATTGTAGTATATATATATATATATATATACTACACACACATTTTGCTTCTATGGCTTTGAGTAAGTTAAACTTTTCCTTTTCTCTAGACTGATTTTTGAAGGGCTTTGATCTTAACTCTCTTCCCCCAAGAAATATCACCTTTAGGGAGTATTTGGCCCCTCTGCTAATGTCCCCTCACTATTATCCTTCCTACGCCCTGAAATGTTTCTTATATCTATGTCTTGTTCCTCTGGAATTGTGATACTCTCCTGACAGGGAACATCTGTTGATACTACTTTTATCTGGAAAATGGGTGTCTGTGATCTGTTTCACCTCACTGCTAAGGTTGTAATCTACCATGTTCAGATAGCTCCTCTGATCTTGGTGCAGAACAGAGGACTCTGTTTTCTGAGTCAGGACTCCTCTCTGCCAGATCTGGGGAGCCTGACCCCCAGACTTCTATCTAGGAATGTCGCATAGTTCTTGGCAAACCTACACGTTGAACTTTTTTTTCCCAATAAGAGCCTGCCCAGCATATACCTGGGATTTTTTGAATGCTTCTCCCATATAAATGAGCCATTCATGGCACTTTAAGCTCCAGCCACTAATTTTATGTACCATGAAAACTCCTTTCTATGCTTTAAGGTCATATATAGCCCTTGTCTACAATGAATAAACACCAGCTGTTTTCCTCCATCTCCCAGCCACTGGATTCTTCCAACCTGCTGTACAGCGGTGCCTGGACACCCTGCGGGAGAAAGCACACACCCGGAACCACAGTTGGTGTCTAAGGAAAGCACTACATGAAACCACAGTGATCTACTTGCTTAACAACTAAAGTGCTTTGTGGTGCTTTATGTTTGTGCAAAGTTCCACCTCTCCCCTTATGGTTACCAAGCCTTGCTGACCTTTATGGAGTGTGTGTTGGTCTACTTCCTGCTGCTTGACCTACCAATGAGCCCTTCAAGGTGACACTTTCTTTTCAATATTGTCTTACCTTTATTACCAACCCTCTTTAGCTCATCCTCACGTTTTCAGGACTTTTGATTGTCTTAGAGAAGACAGTGCTGTCTGTAAATGATCTGACGATCATTTTTAATTTGGTCTATGTATGTGTACCTCTGTGTAGGCATGTGCATGTGAGTGAAGGCGCCTGTGCAGGACAGAAGTGTTGGACCTCAAGGCTAGAGGAGTTACAAGCAGTTGTAGGCTGCTTGATGTGGGTGATGGAACTCAAACTCAAGTTCTCTGAAAAAGCAGTGTGTGCATTCTCAATCACTGAGCCATCCCTCCAGCTCTTAAATGACCAATTAAAAGATTAAAAGAAGTGACCTAGAACATTGATAGAAGTTCTTACAAGACTAAAAAATAAATAAAAGAGAAAACTCATGTACAGTGACATTCTATGACAGGATTAGACAGAAAGTTTGGCAGGTAATAAATAAGCTTAGTCTTCAAAGGTTATTGCTCATAGGTCCGTGACTCTTTTCTAGTTCCTTTTAGAATGGAGTAGGACTCCAATAAAGACCAGAGTCTATAAATGTAGGTGCAGTATGGACTTCATCTTTCCACTTTAAAAATCTCCCTGTGACATGCTCTCTTCCCAATGGAGAATGCTGTTATACCATCCAAGGAACTATGACAGGAATAATTACATAACTGGGTAAGCAGAATACCTGGTTGGGATACTGGGTAAGGATGGAAAATAAAAACACTGATCTGAGGAAGAAAAAACGTTTACTGTCCTTTTGTTATTCTCTGGTATTATTGCATGATGTGATGGTTTGATAAAATTTGGCAGAGGTTCTTGGTCCTGTGAAGGCTCAATAGATGCTCCAGTGTGGGGAAATCTGGGGGTGTCGTGGGAATGGGCTGGGTGGAGGAGCATATTCTTGGAGGCAGGGGATAGGAGGACAGGTTGGGGGTTTGGGGGGGGTAGAAACCGGGAAGGGATATAACATTTAAAATGTAAATGAAGAATATATTTAATAAAAATGGTATAATTAAGTAAAAGTACCAACAGTTACTTTGATAAGACTTTACCTGGTTTCATCTGTCAACAAGGCTGCAATGGCCTTTCACCTGTATTACAATTTTGTCACCTTGAAAATGTGTTGGAGTAAAATAAAGTTCCTCTTCATCACAGAAAGAAAGGACCAATATTTTCAGTCAGTGGCCTGGACTCTTTGTCTGATACAGGGGAATGAGAAAGGTTTTTAGTGTTAGATTATTTTGAGCTATCTAAATCTCTTACAGTAGGATAATTGTTTCCTCACATAACTTTGTACACTGCAAGGGATAACATTGATCTCAGAGCATTGCTTTATGGAGCAAATTATGAAATCTGAGTAGAGAAACTGGCAAAAATGAGGAAGGGCACCAAGATCAGTGAATTTTAGATGTTCTTACAAGTTTAGGTCAGTGAAGGTGAAAGATTTCCAGCACGCCTATGTTTGAGTACAGCTGGTAAACATTCATTCTCAGAAGGGTCCATCCAAAGCATTTCTTTATTTATGACATCCTTTTTCTGGTCTTATGACTCTAGATATATAAAAAACATTGTCACCGAAATAAGCAACCAACTTGCCTTTATGTGGAAATTAACTTCACATAATTTTCTCCACACATTTCATCTCCCGATTTATTCTTAAACAACATAGAGGGATTATCAGTATCTTACTAGCATAACAAAAATGTAACATTTTCTTCCCTTCTGCTATCATTTGCTCTACCATGGATACAATATTTTTATTCATTTGTTCATTCATTTTTCCTTTTATTCATTGATTTTTATCACTCTTCCATTCATTCAGTTAATAAGTATTCTACAGTCTATCAACTGTGATAATATAAACTGGTATTCATAAGTTAATGGACAACCCATGAAGAGAGGAGTATTTGGATAATGTTTAAGAATAATTGCATGAACCCGAATTTGTGGGCTCACACTTGTAATCCCAGAACTTATAAGGCCAAGGGAGGAAGATTGTCATGAGTTCCACACATCCTAGGCTATTTGGTGAGTTCCAGGCCAACCTAACCACAGGTAAGGCCATGTCACAAGAAAACAAACAAATTGAAAACAACTACTTTGAATTTAGAGAGAGACTTCCACTTTAATCCTTAGTCAACTCTGCCCCAGCTGACTGACCTGAACAAGCATAGTATCTCCAGGACAATTGTCAGTTCTCTGCTGGAGTTTTTTGGGTCACTTAAGTATACTATCATATCATCTGCAAATAATGATAGTTTGACTTCTTCCTTTGAGATTTGTATCTCTTTGACCTCCTTATGTTGTCTAATCACTCTAGCTAGGACTTCAAGTACTATATTGAAAAGATATGGAGAGAAGGAGGCAGTCTTGTCTAGTACCTGATATTAGTGGGATTACTTCAAGTTTCTCTCCATTTAGTTTGATGTTGGCTACTGGTTTGGTGTATATTGCTTTTACTATGTTTAGGTATGGGCCTTGAATTCCTGTCCTTTCCAAGACTTTTAGTATGAAAGGGTGCTGAATTTTGTCAAATGCTTTTTCAGCATTTAATGAAATGACCATGTGGTTTTTTTCTTTGAATTTGTTTATGTAGTGGATTGTATCGATGGATTTCCATATATTGAACCATCCCTGCATTCTTGGGATAAAGCCTACTTGATCATGGTGACTGATCATTTTGATGTGTTCTTGGATTCAGTGGGCAAGAATTTTGTTGAGTATTTTTGCATCGTTGTTCATAAGGGAAATTGGTCTGAAGTTCTCTTTCTTTGTTGGATCTTTGTGTGGTTTTGGTGTCAGCGTAATTGTGGCTTCACAGAACGACTTGGGTAGTGTTCCTTCTGTTTCAATTTTGTGGAATAGTTTGAAGAGTATTGGTGTTAGGTATTCTTTGATGGTCTGATAGAATTCTGCACAAAACTATCTGGCCCTGTCCTTTTTTTGGTTGGAAGACTTTCTGTGACCCCTTCTATTTCTTTAGGGATTGTGGGACTGTTTAGATGATCTATTTGGTCCTGATTTAATTTTAGTATTTAGTATCTGTCTAGGAAATTGTCCATTTCCTCCAGATTCTCCAGTTGTGTTGAGTATAGGCTTTTGTAGTAGGATCTAATGATTTTTTGAATTTCCTCAGTTTCTGTTGTTATATCTCCCTTTTAGTTTCTGACTCCCTTTGGTTAGTCTTGGTTATCTATCTTGTTGATTTTCTCAAAGAACCAGCTCCTGGTTTTGTTGATTCTTTGCATGGTTCTCTTTGTTTCTACTTGAGTGATTTCAGCCCTGAGTTTGATGATTTCCTGATTTCTACTCCCCCTGGGTGAATTAGCTTCTTTTTGTTCCAGGGTTTTCAGGTGTGCCATTAAGTTGCTAGTGTATACTCTCTCCATTTTATTTTTGGAGGCACTCAGGAGGCACTATGAGTTTTCCTCTTAGCACTGCTTTCATTGTGTCCCATGAATTTGGATATGTTGTGCCTTTTTAGAATTTATTTTCATTAAATTCCAAAAAGTCTTTGATTTCTTTCTTTATTTCTTCTTTGGCCAAGGTATCATTGAGTAGATTATTGTTCAGCCTCTATGGGTATGTGGGCTTTCTGCTGTTTTTGTTGCTATTGAAGACCACTCTTATTCCATAGTGATCTTATAGGAGGCATGGGATTGGTTCGATCTTCTTATATTTCTTCAGGTCTGTCTTGTGACCAATTATATGGTCATGAGGTACTGAGAAAAAGGTATGTTCTTTTGCTTAGGATGAAATGTTCTATATATATATCTGTTGGTCCAAAGCTTCGATTAGTTTTACGGTGTCCCTATTCAGTTTTTGTTTTCCTGATTGGTCCATTGAGGAACGTGGAGTTTTCAAGTCACCTACAATTATTGTGTTAGGTGCAATGTGTACTTTGAGCTTTAGTAAAGTTTCCTTTTAGAATAAGGGTGCCCTTGCATTTGGAGCATAGATGTTCAGAATTGAGAGTTCTTCTTGGTGGATTTTTCCTTTGACCAGCAAGAAGTGTCCTTCCCTGCCTCTTTTGATGACTTTAGGTTGGAAGTCAATTTTATCTGCTATTAGAATGGCTATTCTGGCTTGTTTCCTCAGACCATTTGCTTGTAAAATTGTCTTCCAGCATTTTACTCTAAGGTAGTGTTTGTCTTTGACACTGAGGTATCTTTCCTGTTTGCATCAAAAATGTAGGATCTTGTTTTTGTATCCAGTCTGTTAGTCTATGTCTTTTCATTGGGGGAATTGAGTCCATTGATGTTAAGAGATATTAAGGAATAGTGATTATTACTTCCTGTCATTTTTTATGTCATTTTTATATTTGAGTGGTTATCTTCTTTTGGGTTTGATGAAAGAAGGTTACTGTCTTGCTTTTTCCAGGGTATAGTTTCCCTCCTTGAATTGGAGTTTTACACCTATTAGCCTTTGTAGGGCTGGATTTGTGGAAAGATATTGTATAAATTTGGTTTTGTCATGGAATATCTTGGTTTCTCCATCTATTGTGATTGAGAGTTTTGCTGGATATAGTAGTCTTGGCTGGCATTTGTGTTCTCTTAGAGTCTGCATGAGATCTGCCCAGGATCTTCTAGCTTTCAGGGTCTCTGGTGAGAAGTCTGGTGTAATTTTGATAGGTCTTTCTTTATATGTTACTTGGCCTTTTTCTCTTACTGCTTTTAATATTTTTTCTTTGTTTAGTACATTTGGTGTTTTGATTATTATGTGACAGTAGGTATTTCTGTCCTGGTCCAGTCTGTTTGGAGTTCTGTAGGTTTCTTGTATATTCATGTGCATCTGTCTCTTTAGGTTAGGAAAGTTTTCTTCCATAATTTTGTTGAAGATATTTGCTGGCCCTTTAAGTTGTAAATCTTCACTCTCATCTATGCCTATAATCCTTAGGTTTGGTCTTCTCATTTTGTCCTGGATTTCCTGCATGTTTTGGGTTACAAGCTTTTTGCATTTTGCATTTTCTTTGACTGTTGAGTCAATGGTTTCTATGGTATTTTTGGCATCTGAGATTCTTTCTTCTATCTCTTGTATTCTGTTGTTGATATTTGCATCTATGGCCCCTGATTTCCTCTCAAGGTTTTCTATCTCCAGAGTTGTCTCCCTTTGCGATTTCTTAGTTGGTTCTACTTCTGTTTTTAGATCCTGGGTGGTTTTGCTCAGTCCCTTCACTTGTTTGTTTGTGTTTTCCTATAATTCTTTAAGAAATTTTTGCATTTCCTCTTTCATGACTTCTGCCTGTTGACCCACGTTCTCCAGTATTTCTTTAAGTGATTTTTGCATTTCCTCTTTATTGGCTTCTATTTGTTGACCCATATCCTTCTGAATTTCTTTAAATTATTTTTGTATTTCCCTTGTAAGGGCTTCTACCTTTTGACCCATTTTCTCCTGTATTTCTTTAAGAGATTTATTTATGTCCTTCTTTTGTTCCTCTAACAGCATCATGACCAGTGATTTTAAATCCAAATCTTGTTTTTCTGGTGTGTTTCGGCATCCAGGACTTGCTGTTGTTGGAGAATTGGGTTCAGATGCTGCCATATTGCCTTGATTTCTGTTAGTAATGTTCCTATGTTTGCCTTTTGCCATCTGGTTATCTCTGGTATTAGTTGGTCGTGTTGTCACAGGCTGATGCTTGAACCTCCTATGAGCCTGTAAGGCTATTTCCACACTACCGGATGACATGGTTTCCCTGGCACAGATTGCTGATGTGCTGCCCTATTCCTGGGTCCCATTGGAGCCCTTGTGTGTCTTGCCCCAAGCAATGTTATACTCCAGTTGTCTCTGTGAACCTGGTGCTGTCTGTCTGCTCAGTCAGGGAGCAAAGATGGTGGATGGTGCCGGGACTCTTTTCAAGTGCTGATCAGTATGCAGGGCTAATGTCCCCCAACAGGGCTGGCACACAGATGGCCTGCAGAGCTGCCCAGGCCCTGGGCACAAGCAGAAGCCTGATGGCTGAGACCTAAGTGATGTTAGGTTCGGGATATCTCTGTGTACCTGACACTACCTGCCAAGTCCGTCTGGTGTCCTGGAACCAAGATTGAGGGTTCTTTTTGATTTAGAAAGTTATAGAGCTGAGGGAAAGCCATTTGCCATAAACATGCCTACATTATAAAGAAAGAATGGAAACAGAAACACCTAGATAAATATTTCTATTAGTAGTGTGGAAGAATGAAAGTTAATAGTAATAAATAGTCTAAAGTGACTTAACACTACTTGCTGAATGGTGCCTGTTGTCCCTGTTCTAAGATGGCTTTAATGAATCTAGTTCCTCATGCCTCTCATGGTTGTTGGTTTTTCACAGAAGCATGATTTTACTATCTGGATATCCTTTGCAATTTCCAAAGAACACATGGACCAAGCTGTAGCACATTGGTATATATCCTAAGAACTGGACATTTTACTACACAATTCTTTGCTCAGCTGTTCATTGCTGCTTTATTCACAATGGCTAGGATATGAAAATGGCATACATGTACTTTAATCAACAAATGGGTAATGAAAATTTGTGTAATATTCATCTGTAAAGAAAGTGAAAACATAAACTTTAACAGGTACATGAATCCAACTAGAAAAGATCATGCTGAGTGAGGTAATCCATACCCAGAAAGACAAATTTTGCATGTTCTCTCTCCTTGAAGGTTTGTAGCTCTTCATCCTAACCTGTGAAGAGATATCCTGTAGCAACTGCGGAAACAAAGAAAATAAAAAGGGATTTTCATCAGGGTGGGAGATGAGGAAGTAATAGAGATATAGCAGTCTCCAAGTTGTCTTGTCAGGGAACTGGGAGAAATGGGAAGGGGAGTTTCTCATTGGGCAGGAGATAAATGCAGAGAAAGAAAAGAGGGAGAAAATAACAATAAGTAGTTCTGAGAAAGTCACAAGGAATCACATTATCAACTCTCTATTTAGCAATCATATAGATAAGTTTACTTACAAGTATATATATATACATATATATATGTATATTTATGTTTATAGCAGCTTACATATACATATGTATATTCATGAAAATGTCTCACCTGAGCTGACAATATCCTCTACAAGTGCCAAAGAATATCCATTAAAAGACTCAACATTGCATGAAAAGTTCTCTTTCAAGTTGTTGGTTAGGACTGTCCAAAGGACTCCTAAAATGTTAGGTTATTGATTATTATTGACCTTGGTTACCTCCTAGACATTGAAGATATGTCCCTATTGACAATGATATCACATACTTCCTAGAGACCCTTGGGCTATAACTGACCTGAAATCTTCCTCTAGAACAAGCTTTAGTAGTATTATTAGATGCTATGAATGCTTCTAAAGGAAGGAAGCAACCAATATCTCTATTCAGCTATGAAATCTAAGGACTACAACAATGGCCAGAAAAGCACAATAACACTAAGCGTGCACTAGTAGTGCTCTCTACTTGAACTTAAGACTTGCTTAAGAAATTAGACCTTCCTTATTATTTAGCTTATTTGGGTCTATGGTTTGTATCATGGTTACCCTGTATTTTATGGTTAATGTCTACTTATAAATGTGTAAATACTATACATGTCCTTTTGAGTCTGCGTTACCTCACTCAGGATGTTATTTTCCAGTTTGATCCATTTGCCTGCAAATTTCATGATGTTCTTAATATTCCATCATGTGAATGTATCACATTTTCCTTATCTATTCTCTAGTTTAAGGACATCTGGATAATTACTAGTTTTTGACTATTATGAATAAAGCCGCTATAAACATAATTGAGCAAATGTCGCTGGAGTATGATGGAAAATCTTTTGGGTATGTAACCAGGAGTGGTATAGTGGGTTTTGAATTAGAACTATTCCTAGTTTTCTGAGAAACTTCCAAATTAGTTTCTAGAATGGTAGTACAAGTGTGCACTCCCACTAGCATGCAGGAACAAAGATGGAGCAGAGACGGAGGAAATGGCCAATCCATGAATGACCCAACTTGAGACACTTTTCCTGGGTAAGAAGTAATCATTGATACTATTAATTATACTCTGTTATGTTGCAGACAAGAACATAACATAACTGTCCTCTGAGAGGCTTCACCAAGCATTTGACAGATACAGACACCCAGACCCACAGTCAAACATTAGACAGAGCTCAGGGAGTCTTGTGGAGGAGTTGGGGAAAGGGCTAAAGGACCCAAAGGGAATAAAAGTGGAGATGAACTCCACAGGAAGAGCAACAGAGTCAACTAACCTGAGCCCTTGGAGGCTCCCAGAGACTGAACCATCAGCCAAGTACATATATGGGTTGGACCTGGCCCCTGACTCTCCACAAATGTGAAACAGACATGCAGCTTGTTCTTCATGTGGGACTCCCACTAACTTGAGTTGGGGCTGTCCCTGACTCTGCTGCCTGTCTCTGGATTCTGTTCCCCTAACTAGACTGCTTTGTCTGGTTCAGTGGGAGAGGATGTGCCTAGTCATGAGGTGACTTAATATACCAGGGTAGCTTGGAACGGTTGGGGTGGGGTATCCCTCTTCTCAGATGTGAAGGGGAGAGGGAAAGAGGAAGGGGCATTATGGGGGGTGATTATGAGAAGAAGAGAGCTGTGATTGGGATGCAAAGTGAATAAATAAATAAATAAATAAATAAATAAATAAATAGAGAAAAACATTTCTTTAACAAAAGGGAAATGGTGATTGGTACTGGAAACCTAGCCAACTACTGAGGCTAATGAAGTCAAGTGTCTAGAAAGAGAACCTACAAAGACCCCTTTAGTAAATGAACATAATTTCTAACAGCTTTCTAAATGTTTGTCCTTACACCACAGATATGTATAGTCTTATGCCTCATCAAGGAAACTTCTCTTTGCAGCAGATAGAGACCACAGCAGAAAAGCACAATCAACCAAAATACAGACTTATGGAACTCAGTCAGTGGATACATATACAACAGAACTTCCTCACCTAAAGCATAGGGAGGTGAGCTCAGGGAAAAAGATTGTAAGAACTACAAAACCAGAGAATTTGCTGGGAGACTGTATCTCCTAATAAAGCCAGAAGCTACACCCACAAAGTCTTGTCAGCATGAGAACTAAATTTGACATGAGAAAAGATAAAACCAATTGACATACTCAAGTGGAAGGTGGAAAGGCCAAGAGACCTGAACCATGCACAGAAATCTAAAGGGATTTAAGGAATTCTAAGAGTATTATAAATAATCTTGCCCATGGAAGAGCATGACAACAGGTTATACAAATGGTCAGCCTTGAAAACGTACAAATAATATACAGCATGAGTGGGTTATATTCATGTATTTAGGAATATATATGTATACACACACACACATATATACATAATTCATGTAAAAATAATGAAAAATAGGCCATGCACTTGAAATAGAGAAAGTAGTGGCATGTAGATGATTCGGATGTTGGAATGGGCAGGGTGATAATGATGTAATCATATTATACTTTCAAAAATAAAAGAAATAATTCAAAAAGAACAAATTGAGAAATATCCCCACATCATACCTACAGAAATCTGGGAGTACAAAAGTCTTTTTGCTAGTTTTGTTATTTTTTCCTTCTGTTTCAGTACTTTTTTGAGTACAAATTGGCATAACATTGCCAATCCATATGAAATAAAATGTTTCTAGTTTCTTGAATATGACTCAATTCCTATCCTTGAATTAAAAGCCACACATCTCATATTTCTGTAAGTCCTTTTGTGCAAGAAAGATGTCCATCTAGGTTCTTCCTTAATTCCTTTACAAACTTTATAGCTGTCTTATAGCTACTCCTGCAATTTGATCTTTGCTCTTTTGCAATATTTTCTGAGGGATGTCTCTGATTCCCCTAAGGGACTATGAATGAAAACAATTTTATGTTTTCACCCAGGAAACAATGAATCCTCTCTTTCTTTTTATATGCTACTAATAAACTGGATTGCTATTATTCTCTAAACAATAACATTATAACAATGAATTAAATACAGCCAATGAGAGGGAGTCAGAACTTCCATTTTGTTGCTTATATTCATAGTTCATTAATGCATTTTGATATCTATAATTACATCAGGCAACAGTTTTACCAGTGACTCTACATGGTATAAAATGGATCAAGAGTTTTGTAACAATCTTCACCATATCTCTAGTTTCTACTGAAGGCTTTAACCAAAATTCAATGCCACTTGACCTAAGTT
The DNA here is from genome assembly GCF_947179515.1 of Apodemus sylvaticus. Taxonomy (NCBI): domain Eukaryota; kingdom Metazoa; phylum Chordata; class Mammalia; order Rodentia; family Muridae; genus Apodemus; species Apodemus sylvaticus. The sequence goes on along the minus strand of NC_067476.1, from coordinate 91,089,098 downwards.
TTATATGATTGAACACAATTCCAATACAATTTTTTATTTGTATTCTACTGTGCATTCTTGAACTTAGTGGCTTAACATAATACGTATATATTGTTTTCATGAGTCTATGGATAATTGACGAATGAAGAGAGGTAAGCTAAGCCTCCATCAGTGCTCATTCACTTCTCTGCTGGAATCTCAGCAAGGAGTTGGAACTGGTAAAGTCACAATAGCCACAGTTGGGAAATTCCAGACTCTTCTATATATCTCTCAATATTATATCTTGATATTTGTTCCTTAGCAATATTTTCTGAGAGATGTCTCTGATCCTCATATGGGACTATGAATGAAAACAATTTTGAAATATATATGAAGTACATGAAATATATATATTTACATATGTATATGTAGCTTGTTATCATACCTGGTAACCATTAGATGATCAATAAATAAGAACATGAATATATAGTAATACAACATCACCAAATATTTAGCTAAATAATCTACGATGGGTTCCAGTGCTTTGTCTTGAATGACATACATTCAATTACAATTTCTCAAATAAGTTGGGCATATTTGCTTTTGACTGTGATATTCAGCAATTTCAAAATTTGCCTCAATTTACAGCCTATCTCAGTGCCCCCCTTTTTAGGTAACTTCAGTTTAAAGTGATCTCATTCTGGTTCTTCCAGAATTTGTTACGTTTTGCTAAAGCCTATAGAACATCATCTTGATATTAGACTTTTGGCTATATTGAAACTACTCATATGTTTCAGTACACTAACTCATGTGCCAGGTGCCAGTTAGTTTTGTTTTTTTTGTTTTTTTTTTTGGTTTTTTTTTTGTTTTGTTGTCAATGTTATACACATTAGAGTCATGTGGAAAGAAAGAACTTTAATTGATGGATTACCTACATCAAGTTGCTTATAGGCAAGTCTGAGGGAATTTTCTTGAATAATGACTGATGTGGGAATGCCTAGTACACTGTGGGTGGTGCCACCAAAGGACAAGTGTTCCTACGCTGTATAACAAAGCAATCAGAATGAGCGAACCTATAAGCACCATCCTTCTGTGGCTTCTGCTTTAGTTCCTGTATCCTGCTTCCTGCCCTGCTTGAGTTCCTGTCTTGGCTTTCCTCAATGATGAGTTACAATGAGGGCATGTAATCAAAGGTACCATTTCCTCTTCAAGTTTCTGTTGGTTAGTGTTTTTTATTAACTACAACTGAAAGCAATTGGGACAGCACATGGTATCTGAAACACTTTTCTAAATATTCTTCATAATACCCAGCCTAGTTTTTTTCCAAATACCATGGTTACTAAACTTGTTGGATAAATGAATGCATGAACTAAATTTATAACATACAATGTCAGGGTAGAGATCTGTCTATCTTCTTTATTGTTAGTTGTCAATTACTTGTAAATGACTATTGTTCAGTAAAGGTTTAATGGATGGGAGATGAACAACAGAGTAAGTCAATACATTAATACATAATCTGAAACAAACATAATTCAGACTCAATGTTTCTATTTTAAGAAGTTCCATTCCACACTGTATTAAGACATTGTTTTATGATTAGTTTTACTATTAAGTCCTTAGACAGTCCAGGAAGTCAAGTCTATTATTGTGTTGGTTTTCATTCTTATTCAGAGATCTTTTCCTAGGAGAGAAAGAGAAAATACATACGATTTTCAACAAGAATTTTAGTTCTAACATGAAATATTTCCAAGTTTCTTACAGGAAAAATACAACATTGGCATCTTTTAAGGGATAGCATGCTAAGCTATTCCTTGTAGGCATAATAGATAAATACCTGTGTTTTGTAGAAGCCAAAGATGGTTTTCTTTAGTTGCAATGTCCCATCTTTTATGGAGTTATAGTTCTCTTTTTTAAAAAAATATTTATTTTAATTTATTTACATTTTAAGTGTTATTTCCTTACATGGTTTCCTACTTTCTTGGAAACCCCCTATCCCCTCCCCTCTGCCTGCTTCTATGAGTGTGTAATTCGTGATGGTAAGAGATTTAGTTTTCTTTCTAGCAGTGTTGGAAATACTCAATTCTACTTCCAACTCCAGAGGTTTTCTTCCTTTTTTTAAAAAATATTTTTATTCGATATATTTTTTTATTTACATTTGAGATGACTTCCCCTTTTTGGCCCCCCAACTCCCCAAAAGTCAAATAAGCCCTCTTCCTTCCCCCTGTTCTCCCATCCACACCTTCCCACTTCCCTGTTCTGGTTTTGCCCTATACTGCTACACTGAGTCTTTCCAGAACCAGGACACTCCTCCATTCTTCTTGTACATCATTTGATGTGTGGATTATGTTTTGCATATTCGAATTTTCTAGGCTAATATCCACTTATTAGTGAGTGCATACCATGATTAATCTTTTGAGACTGGGTTACCTCACTTAGTATAATGTTCTCCAGCTCCATCCATTTGCCTAAGAATTTCATGAATTCATTGTTTCTAATGGCTGAATAATACTCCATTGTGTATATATACCACATTTTTTGTATCCATTCATCCATTGAGGGATGCCTGGGTTCTTTCCAGCTTCTGGCTATTATAAATAGGGCTGCTATTAACATAGTGGAGCACGTATCCTTATTACATGCTGGGAAAGCCTCTGGGTATATGCCCAAGAGTGGTAAAGCAGGATCTTTTGGAAGTGACGTGCCCAGTTTTCTGAAGAACCGCCAGACTGATTTCCAAAGTGGTTGTACCAATTTGCCACCCCACCAGCAGTGGAGTGTTCCTCTTTCTCCACATCCTCGCCAACACCTGCTGTCCCTGAGTTTTTAATTTGAGCCATTCTGACTGGTATAAGGTGAAATCTCAGGGTTGTTTTGATTTGCATTTCCCTAATAACTAATGAAGTTGAGCATTTTTTAAGATGCTTCTTAGCCATCTGAAGTTCTTCAGGTGAAAATTCTTTGTTTAGCTCTGTACCCCATTTTTAATAGGGTTATTTGGTTCTCTGGGGCCTAACTTCTTGAGTTATTTGTATATATTGGATATTAGCCCTCTATCTGATGTAGGGTTGGTGAAGATCTTTTCCCAATTTGTTGGTTGCCGGTTTGTCCTTTTGATGGTGTCCTTTGCCTTACAGAAACTTTGTAATTTTATGAGGTCCCATTTGTCTATTCTTGATCTTAGAGCATAAGCTATTGGTATTCTGTTCAGGAACTTTCCCCCTGTGCCAATGTCCTCAAGGGTCTTCCCCAGTTTCTTTTCTATTAGCTTCAGATTGTCTGGCTTTATGTGGAGGTCCTTGATCTATTTGGAGTTGAGCTTAGTACAAGGAGATAAGGATGGATCAATTCACATTCTTCTGCGTGCTGACCTCCAGTTGAACCAGCACCATTTGTTGAAAAGGCTATCTTTTTTCCACTGGATATTTTAAGTCTCTTTGTCGAGGATCAAGTGGCCATAGGTGTGTGGGTTCATTTTTGGATCTCCTATCCTATTCCATTGATCTGCCTGCCTGTCACTGTACCAATACCATGCAGTTTTTGACACTATTGCTCTGTAGTATTGCTTGAGGTCTGGGATACTGATTGCTCCAGATTTTCTTTTGTTGTTGAGAATAGTTTTAGATATCCTGGGTTTTTTGTTATTCCAGATGAATTTGAGAATTGCTCTGACTCTATGAAGAACTGAGTTGGGATTTTGATGTGGTATTGTGTTGAATCTGTATATTGCTTTTGGCAAAATGGCCATTTTAACTATATTAATCTGGCCAATCCATGAGCATGGGAGGTTTTACCATTTTTTGAGGTCTTCTTTTATTTCCTTCTTCAGAGTCTTGAAGTTCTTGTCCTACAGATCTTTCACTTGTTTGGTCAGAGTCACACCAAGGTACTTTATACTGTTTGTGGATATTGTGAAGGGTGTCATTTCCCTAATTTCTTTCTCATCCTTCTTATCCTTTAAATATAGGAAGGCTACTGATTTGCTTGAGTTGATATTATAACCTGACACTTTGTTAAAGTTGTTTATCAGCTGTAGGATTTCTCTAGTGGAGTTTTTTTGGGTCACTTAGGTAGACTATCATATCATCTGCAAATAGTGATAGTTTTACTTCTTCTTTTCCAATTTGTATCCCTTTGGTATCCTTATGTTGTCTAATTGCCTGAGGTAGTACATCAAGTACAATATTGAAAAGATAAGGAGAGGGGGGCAGCCTTGTCTAGTCCCTGATTTTAGTGGGATTCCTTCAAGTTTCTCTCCATTTAGTTTGATGCTGGCTACCGGTTTGCTGTATATTGCTTTTACTATGTTTAGGTATGGGCCTTGAATTCCTGTTTTTTCCAAGACTTTAAGCATGAAAGGATGCTGAATTTCATCAAATGCTTTTTCAGCATCCAATGAAGTGACCGTGTGGTTTTTTTCTTTGAGAGATTTTCTAATTATATTATGAAATGTCCCAGGAAATTATTTTCATTCAACTTCTTCATTCTATTGATATTCTCTCCCTCCCTTCCTTCCTCCCTCCCTCCCTTCCTCCCTTTCTTCCTCCCTCTCTGTATTGCATCTACATGTTTGTATGAGTATATGCCTGTGTGCACATGTGCAGAGGCAGACAGTTTCATTGTCTGTCTTCTTAGACCCTCTTTCTACCAAGTTCCTTAAGACATGGTCTTTCACTGAAACCAGATCTCATCCTTTTGGCTAGACTGGCTGACCAGCAATTTCCAGTGGATTTGCTTGTCTTCACTGTTCCCTTTCCCCCACCACAGCTTTCATAGATATGCACCCCCCAGTTTGACTTTCTAAATGATTCATGTGGATCCAAACTCAACTCTTTATTCTTGGTAAGCAAGGCCTTATTGAACCATTCCCTATTTCCAAATATTTTAATTGTTCTGATACTGGTAGTTCATAGATTCAAATTGTGTGGTCTTTATACTAATTATGTGAATGTGTTCACATGTGTCTATCTGTGTACATATAATAAAAAGTAAAATGTTATGGAGACTTTCAGTGTTATGGATATCTATGTAGGACCCCATTGAAGTAGAAGAAAAACTTGTCATTTTTTCTAGAACCCGATGGAGCTTTGCTTAGAGTCTGATAAGTATTTTCTTTATTTCAATAAATGGTATTCTTTTTTAGGATTCAAAAGGAGTTTATATATATATATATATATATATATATATATATATATATATATATATATATATCTTTAAAGGGACTAAGGCATACATGAAGTTCAATAATTTTGTTAAGGATATTTCTTTCCTAGAAAATCCCAAAAGGTAGCCATCATGTATTATTACACATATCTGAGAATCTTTGGACTGACTTTGCTGTTTGTATAAAAATAATAAAAATTATCTGCACTGGATGTATAAACAGCATTAGGTGCAAGGATGAAGGCATTGCATGGGACAGATGTGTTCCATCAGGTCCCAGGAAAACTCACTTTTCCAGTTAGCAGTGAATGCAATTCATAGTAACTATATTTCCCTGTTAGTTTATATGTGTACTTTTAAACTTGATGGTGCAGTGTTTTACTTGCAGCTCTTATTTGCCTTCCCCCATTATCTCTGTAGGTGGTAGAAATGGGGGGATGAGGAGATAAGGTGTTCAGTGCATACTCAATAATCCTGCTAACATCACATTGCCTCTGGGAAATGGATATGTGTTTTATAAGCCTTGTTAAGCTTGATCTTGTTTACTCTTACTGCAATTAACACTTGGAATTTTATAGGACAATGGATATACAGAGAGGAGGGGCTTAGTCATTAAGTACTTTTAGCCTAATTGGTTCTCATGTGGAGGAGATGCCTTGGGTTTGGAAACATGCTACAAGTTAGCAGAGCATGCTGGTTCATTGCTCAGCTGTGGAGTTGACAGATACAAGGGAAGATTTTGACTTGTCATCCATTTAGCATCTAGTTGGCATATATATCTTCAGGGCTGCCCCCAGGGCTCTTTGTTTGTTAGTTGTGACTCTGCTGGGCAGATATTGAGGCTAACTCACTTAGTTTTCGAAGTTACTTAATTGTTGAATAATTTTGTAAAATAATCTGAAACTATTTGCAACTTATATAATTGAATATTCATTCTAATGATCCCACAGAGTTATTTCTATTACTTAACAAACTAATATATCTGAAGTACTTAGCAATGCCTGGCATATTAAAAACTTACATAAATACACTATATGCACATTAACACACATTTTCAGATCTTATGACACATGTTTTTATGATTTCTTCTTTTTTTATCTTTACGATCAATTTTTCCTCCTCTGTCAATAATTCTGAGTAATGAGGTTAGGAGTCATGCCATGTAGAACTTCACTAACTTTTAATAGGTAAAAGATTACCATAGGTATGAAGGGGGTGACACTGAGTACTTATAATCAGTCTAGCCATGGTGAGATATGCTATGTCCAAATGAAGTTCACAATGTATTTGAAAGCTATAGAAACATTGTTTTTAAGAAGTAGAGAAAATGATTTATACTATTTTAATAGTTTTAATGTTGTCTTGTGTAGAGAGACTATTTTGTGTATTGTATAGATGCCTTATTTGCTAATTAAAAAGCCTATGGCCTATGGCTTAGGCAGGAAATGAGAGGTGGGACATCTGGGAGGAGAAACAATTCTGGGAGAGAGCTAGGCAAGGGATTCACCTGGAAGATGTGACCAGACAGAGGCATGGTGCCTGAGCACTGGTGCCTGAGACACATGGCAGAATACAGTTTACAATAAATGTGTTATCTTAAGTCATGATTCTAGTCAGAGAAGAATCTAGCTGTATGGTCAAGGTATTTGTAAATATAATTTGAGTATCCGTTTTATTTTTTTGAGCCTGAGGCTAAGAAGAAAAAGCAAGGTTTAACTTCAACAGTCTTCTGATAAAATATTTCTAATGCACAGGTTGTTAAGTACATAAACTCCCTGCAATCATTTGGCAAAGATCAGTGTAAGACCCTCTATAGAAACACAAAAGTAATACCCTTCTCATCGTAACTGTGCTTGAAGTGACTTCTTGTTCCTCAGTCATGTGCTTTTAGCTGTAATTACCTGACATTTCTGCTATTTTAAAGATTTTATTTTTATTTTCATAATGCATATAAATGAGTGTCTGTGTATGGGTATGTACACATGAGTGCATGTGCCCACTGAGACCAAAGAGGGAATCTGAATATCTGGAGCTGGAGTACAGAAGTAGTAAGCTACCCCATATGGGTGATTACAATTAAACTCATGCTCTTTGGAAAGCAGTGAGTGGGTGCTCTTAACCGCCACGAGATCTCTCTAGCCCTTGTCTGAAGTTTCTATCTGGACCACACTGTCAGCTTGAATGTATTCTTTCTTAAACTATAATTTTATTTTCTTCACTACTATGTCCTATTTCTGATTTTCCTATTTTTTCTACTCTCACTACTTCTAGGATCTCACCACTACTTGCTTGCAACAGGTACACAGTGGAGGGTACTTCTATCACTTGGTCTGTATTCAATCTATTCTTCACATACAATCCAAATTCATCAGTTATGTGACACACACACACATATATATATATATACACACATACATACATACATACACACCTTGCACACACATATATATACACACACATACATACATACACACATTGTATGTTTGTTTTTTTTAATGCTTTCAATAGCACCCATTTGCTCATGAGATAAAAATCTACATCCTCTAGGTCAGCATTTAAAGCTTTCCTGCAATCCTAAATGCTGGTCCAGTCTCTGTCTTGTTTTAGTTTCTGAATCTAGAAAAAAATAAATACTTATCATATTTTGTAGGAGCAAAACTTCTGGAAAGGTAGTACATGTTCAAGAAAAACGAGTCATCCCTGACTGTTGCATTGAGAGGAAGA